>NC_056739.1:1246270029-1246420029 GCF_019279795.1 Protopterus annectens
CCAAAGCCAACTTCATGCTACTCAAGTCAGAAGCGACAAACTTCATGATGCCCATGCACACGGGAACTGAATTTTCAACTGCTGAATCCGACACTAAGGCACTGTATGAGCACATTCCACTCGTGCATGAATTGTGCAATCCCAAACAGAACCAAGACACTCTTCTCCAATAAAAGGAAGCCAATCTGGTGGTCGCCTGTCATAAGCAAACTTTACAACAAAAGGAACAAACTGTTCCAGAAAAGATGAAAATCCCAGGATGCAAAAAACTCCCTTACCAGCCTCAGTAAGAAGCTGAGATCCTTCATAAAATCCTCCAAAGCTAGTTATGAAAATAAAATTGCCAAAGATTCCAAAGACAACCACAAGGCATTCTATAGCTATGTCAAGAATCTAAATGGCAATGCTCAGATCTGCTCTGAGCTACAACAGAATGGCATTAAATATACTGATCCCAAGGATATTGCCAATATCCTGGCAGATCGATTCATTGCCAACTTCACCCCCCCAACCCCTAAAGGGCCCATCTCAATACCGAAAGATTGCCAAATCCTGATAATAACAGCCACACAGGTAAAAAATGCACTCTCCATAGCTAAGAATACAGCATCCATGGGACCAGACGACATCCCAGGCTGTGTACTACATGAACTACAAAATGAAGTGGCACCTCACCTAAGTGTCATGTTTAATCTTAGCCTCACCTCAGGCTTCAAGCCCACTGAATGGCGCACAGCTACAGTTATCCTGCTCCACAAGGGGGGATCCACCATGGATCCTGGGAACTACCGCCCCATCAGTCTGACTAGCGTGATCTGCAAGGCCATGGAACATATTATCATGGAACTTATAAACAAAGACATTGGCAACCTTCAAACACTGAACCCTACCCAGTTTGGGTTTGTGAAGTGCCCGATCTTGTCTCTTGAACCTGATTGACTTCTTTGAATCAGTCTCCAGAGCTGTGGACGAGGGTAAGGTGGTCCACACAGCCTATCTGGACCTCACCAAGGCCTTCAACACCATCCACCACTCTGGAATCATAGATAAACTTACTAAGCTGGGCATTAATCCCTATGTCACTCAATGGGTTGCCAACTGGCTTACTGACAAAACCCACACTGTAAAAGTAGCTGACTCCAAATCCAGCTCCAGACAAGTGACTAGTGGAGTACCTCAGGGTTCAGTCCTGGGACAGCTTTTGTTTGGCATCTACTTCTCTGAAGTACAGGCCAACACTAAGGGACGCTGGCTAACAAAGTTCGCAGATGACTGAAAACTGGGAACCATTACTGAATCCCCAAATGATGTGGATATTCTACAAAACGGCCTTACAGAAACATATGCTTGGTGCCAGAGCCATGGGCTCAAGCTCACTGAAAAGGAATGTATAGTTATCCCCTTTGGGAAAAAACAGGTACCCATGAATTACCACATAGGTGGCAGTACACTAAACACCAAAAGTGTGATAAGAGACTTAGGGACACAGGTGGATAGTGGTCTCACCTTCGATAACCACATCACCGCAACAGTCAGGAAATCCTTCTATGTGACACACCTCATCACTAAGGGCTTTTCATCCAGAAAAAAAGAGGTCATTGTCCCACTGTACTCATCCCTCATTAGACCCATTATAGAATACAACACCCATTTGGTATGTACCTCTCAAGACATCTGCAACAACTGGAAAGGCTGCAGAAATACCTCACTAAAAGAATAACAGGCCTAAAGCAGATGCCGTATGCTGACCATTTAAAAAATTCCAGCTATACTCTGCCGCATATCGTCTGCTCAGATGTGATCTTTGCTTAACATACAAGGCCATGTCAAACCCACAGCTGTTGGACATGCTACACTTAAAGAAATCCCAATCCCTCAGAGCCACATGCTCCAGAGATCTAAACCATGTCATCACAATGAATAAAACATGCTGGAGGGATAGGTTCCTGAACCAGGGACTACCCAGACTCTAGAATAGACTGCCCATACATGTCAAGCAGAGCGCCTCTTTGGCCCTCTTCAAAAGAAATCTTGACGACTGGATGGGAGATAGGAAATTCACCTTGGGGATCATGTCAGTTGCCCTGCTAGACAGGTGTCCAGGGAAGTAAATATTGTGGGAAGAAATAGCCAGGGAATTGTTATGGCTAGGCTTGTATAGGCCCTAGGGCCAATAGCCTAGTATCAACCTATGAACCTATGCTCCACTTAAAGATATCCCAATCCCTCTGTGCTACATGCTCTAGGGACCTAAACCTTGTCACCAAAATAACAGAACATGCTGGCGGGATAGATTCCTGTCCCAGAGACTTCCCATACTCTGGAACAAACTACCTATCTATATCAAACAAAGCTCCTCATTAGCACTCTTCAAGAAAAATCTTGATGATTGGATGGGAAATAGGAAATTCACCCCAGGGATCACTTCTGTGGTTCTGTTCAATAAGGGAACAGGAAAATAATTTTCTTGGGTGGCAGAAGCCAGGGTTCCTTTTTGGCTAGGCTTCCATAGGCCCTAGGACCAATAGCTTAGTACTTACCTATGAACCTATGAACTGTATTGCACTATAATGAGGATTGGGAAAATTACCCTTTTCCTCACTGTAGTATGATCTCAGAGTTAGAATATATAATTAGCGGGGGATGTGCTTGCACCCCTGCAAAACAGTATAAATGTGTCTGCCTTGATAAATGTGGTTTTTTGGATGGTGAGCAGTCCAGTAACTGTCAAATGTCGATTCTTGCCTTCCAAACAAATTGACATTCTGAGTAGTCGGCATGACAGTTTCTGCTGTTCCGGTTCAGGGATGCGAACATTCATGGTTAGGGCTATCATTATTTTGATTATATATATATATATATATATATATATATATATATATATATATATATATATATATATATATATCCCAGGGTCACATAGCTTTCAAGAAAAGGGAGAACATTTGAAAAAACATAACCCACACCTTCTTTCTCCCCTCCAACTTTAACATTGATTAAAATAAACCTGGGGATCTGTCAGTTATGACATTGTGAACATAAGGAACAGTATGGTTCTGCTTTAATCTTGCTTTTGCATTTTGGATATTATTAGATTCCATTTCCTAAATTTTACCTTAAAACACATATCACCATTATACCATTGTGTAACAATTTATCTTTTTGCAAATGTTTCCGTTTTGTTTTTTGAATACCCTAATCATCACAGTACATTCTCCATTTCAAGGATGAATCCTACCATATTTCACTAGTGAGTTAGTCCACATCAGTCCAACTTTGAGTCCAGAAATCTAGTCACAAAACTACAAATGTTCCCATGTGTGAAAGTTCCCCTTGACTGAGGCTCTTTGCTCTCTATTGTGATCACTATTTTCAGATTTAAAAGCAATATATTTCCCTTTGGAAATTTGACAGCTGTTTGAGAACTCTTTCTTGAAGTCCTGACTTTGTGAAAAAATAATATTGAAAGCAGTTTTTGGGAAACTTGGAGTCTTTTTTCATTTATATGAAAACACAGAGTTAGTATACATTCATTTGGGGTCCATGGGTCCTCTATCTACATGGTGGTACAGACAGGTTTGTTCCCTGTGAAAAAGCTTTCTTCCAGGATTACTGAATGTGGCTTGCAGTGAATTTATTTTGGGGTACAGTGACTTGAATAAATATCATTCACAGACATCACCAACCGTTTCCTTCAAAGGAAGATGCAGCATGATGAAAGGTGTGTGACCCTTGAAATTTCTTGATGATCTGCATAAAATAATGTTATAATTTTTATTCATTGTCAAAATATGGGAAAATATTCTAACATAACTCATTGATTTTAGTTAAGCAAATGAATGTAGTCTTGGAATAAATTTGATTTACTCTTTCTTCTACATGGCATGTTAGGGAGAAAAATGTAAACTATTACATGCTTTTTAAAAGTATGATAATATTTTGCAATGTAATAGCAATCAACAAAAACCTGTTTACATACCACTTTATTACTTTCCCTGTTTCATTGCACGTAAACCTTATTTTCAGGCAGACAATTTTTCTCGATACTTTGTTGAAAAAGTATACAAAACTTCTTCCATTTATTGACAAAATTCATATATAGCTGAAAATTACTCTTAGTTATCATGTTTTATTTGATACGTGTTAGAAAAATGTGTATTTGAACATATGAGAAATGCTAGTTTAAAAGCAAAGTAGTATATAATGCATTTTATTCTATTAATCATATAGTAGAGAGGATTAATTCATGTTTAAATGTAAAGTAGTTTTGAAACTGCAGTGTGGCTTGAAGCAAGCTGACCTTCGACCCTGGCAGATGCTAGCTTAGCAAGTTTTAATGTTTTTGTTTTTCACAAGTGATTATCTGCTGGGTCAGGAAATTAAATGTGTGAAATAATGAAATCTTCTGCTCTTTCCTGCTGGGATGATTTGGCCTTGTATATGTATTACTGAGATAGCACACAGCTGGTGAGAAAGTGTAACAGAGAACAAAGATGTGTATTAAAAGACTGAATCTGCTATTGTATTCGAACTGATATGAAACCTTGAAGAAGTAACTTTACAGAAAGACATTATGTCTGACCAGGTGGATAGCAAGGCCGTATTGTTACCAGAGGAAAACTTTTTTTAAAATATATAGCATCAGCAGTTATTATGAATAGAGGACTGTAAGCTAAAGTGATGTAGATGCCCTGTGACATACCACGTCAGTAAGGTGGGCACAGCTTGAATGTTAAACCTATATAAAATTGTGTGCTTCCTGTTTCATGTTAGACAAAATTCTGTACTTGTATGTTTCTTGCCTCCTTGTGTACACTAGTAAAATTTTGAATCTGAACCTCCTGTGTATTGAATTCTTGATTTTATTTAACAGTTTGGTCCTTTGGACCGGAATTCCCTCGGACAGCTGCAGATCAGAGTCTACCGGTGGTCAAATACTGCGCAGGAGAAGTTACCGAAATGGTTCTTCTTGGGTGAAAAGACCTCCGACTGAATTGTCATTTAAAGAGGCTGGCCACTTTCTGATATGTGGCCGAAGAGCAGATATTGGACGATTCAATACCGGAGGCTCAGGTAGGAAGAATTTGCCTTTTTTCTGTTTTAGATCAGGGACTAGGTTACAGTATATTATTGTCAAGATTTGTTTTGCAGATCAGGGACAAAAGGAAGTACTGTATATTTGGTTATAGATCAGGGTAACAGAATAAGGTAGGCAGTTATTCTAGATAAACTGTGAACAGGCACTGAGAATTTTATATCACGTGATAGAAAAGGGTTACATAACATTTTCTTTACTGTGGGAAATCAGTGCACTAAAACATCGCGAGATTTGCCCCTAACCGAAGAAGCAAAATATATGCAATCACAACATTCCGATAACGTTAGGTATTATATGAAATGGGTTAACAAATATGAATTTGATGGTAAACTAGATAAAACTTCACTAGTTAAACTCCTTAAACAGCTTAAATCTGATGCGGGAGGTCAGGCAAAAAAGCAACGCCAATTAGGCATTCCTCAGGCACACAGGTGGATTGAGGAAGCAAATCGTAGAGAACAGAAGCTGAAAAATTCAAAAACATTTTTTTAGACAAAGAAGATAATAACTTGGTAATAGTGACAGCTCCTCCTCCTCCTCCCTTGCCCCCTCCCTTACCCTTTTCAGGATATGAAGCGAGTGGACAGGCTGGTCCGCCTCCGCGTTATCCTGAAGTTTCAGCAAGACCACAACCATTTGTTAGAGATCCTATTGAAACTAGGTCCCGAACACGTAAAACACATAGGAACACAGAATCATATCAAATAGAGAGAAACCTACAGGATGAGAGTGAGGAAGAAATATGCCCACTTATAGAAGTTCCAAATCCTCAGGCAGGACAGGAAGGGCAAAACCCAACACTCCTAGTTTATAGACCATGGACACCGGAAGATATCCGGAAGGCTACTGAGGGAATCCCCCATCCGAATGTTAATTTTACGAAATTTTTAGAAGATTTACAAGGCATGAGGTTGAGTTACCACTTGAATGGGGAAGAAGTAGAAAAAGTAGTAAGTCAAATTATAGGTCCAGATTGGCACATGATTTGTGGTGCCTGGAATCCTCGTAATGCAGAGCTTAGACCACTCCCACATAGTGACGCAGAGTTAGACAACAGAGTGAAAGGTCTAACAGACTGAATCTCTGAGAAATGGAAACCTAGAGCAGACTGGACTTGCATTAATCAATGCATACAACAGGAAAATGAGACAATAGATGGGTACTATGCTAGATTATTAGAATGTTTTAATAATCATAGCGGTATGTCGGTTCCTGAGAACCAAACAAATGATTCCCCATATGAACAACAATTGAAAAATGCATTTTTGAAAGGTTGCATTGCACCTATTAGTAGCTTCATTATGAAGCATATGATAGACCATTGAACAGGGAAGCTACAAGCCTTACTTGAATACGCTAGACATGCTGAATGACATTTTAATAGTAAAAAGAAAAAGAAGGCGCAAGTCTTCACTGCTGAAGATGGCGCTGAAGTGTTTGTGTTACAGTCAGGAAAAAAGGGCAAGAAGAATGCCCAGGGAAACAAACAGTCTGACAAACGATCAGAAGATTTTGAAGAGAGAAAAAAAGAGAGGTGAATGCTTCAAGTGCGGGAAAAAGGGACATTTAGCAAGGGATTGTAAGCAAAACAAAAAGGTAATTACAGAAGATAAGGGAGATGAGGACTGACTATATGATAGTGAAGATACATCATGTGAAAGTCAGAAATCATCAGGAAGAGTTAATAAACATAAAACAAATGTAAATGTGATAGAAGGTGTAGAGGAAGTGCAAGTAGATATGGAGGATGAATAAAGTGAAATTTTGGACTTAGAATTATTGAGCTTAGAGCATTACTTAGCAGATATGAAACCGGAAGTTACACGTCTGGTAGAGGGAAGGGAAGTCAAATTCCTGTGTGACTCAGGAGCATCACGGACTTTGATACACCCCTCCAAGTTACCAGAACATTCCGAATCACCTGATTATATACTAGTGAAAGCAGCAAACGGACAGCTATACAGGGAACCACTTTTCCATGATATAGCAATAACTGACCCTGTTTCAGGTATGACCCAGAGAAGTAAAATTGTTGTTTCTGCAAAGTGTCCAGTAAATCTATTGGGCAGGGACCTTATGCAGATATTTGGCATAGCAGTAGTTCCAACTGTACAAGGTATGGAGGCACAGAGACAAATGGATACCTTTGTAGTGCGATCGGAGGGTGAAACTTTTTACTGGTACAGCCAGGACCTAGTCACGACTGGACCAGGGGCAGTAACTGAGGAACTGATGAATGTAGCCATCAGTAAAGCCCCCTCTCTTGACACTGATCGACAGCATTTGTTACACTGTACTCTATACTACTGTACTACACCAGGACCTGATAGAGAGCATGAGCAAGAATTGTTCAGAAATCGTGCAACTAGACTAGTATTGTGTACTTTGTACTGGGATACTGAGGGGAACAGTGTAGTTAGCTGTTCATTACCTCAAGAATTCCTTGCATTATACAGATCAAATTGATTACCACATGTCAGCTTGACAAAGAACAAAAGTGTAAAATGGGCAGACTTAGGAGAAAAAGTAACAAGATGGGAGAAACAGACTGATTTAGAACTATCAGAACAAGGGATACAAAAACAAAAACTGAATTGGTTGACACAGACACATCCAGCTGTACACTTGCAATCTAGTGAGGACAGCTGATTAGCATTTTTATTAGAAGAAGAAGAAAAGGCCTTATGTGAAATTCCAACAACTCTTTGGTCAACAGGCAAGTCAGATGTAGGACTTATTCGAACAGCAGGACCAGTTACAATTACCCCAAAGTCAGCTTTTAGACCACAGAAAAGACAATACCCTTTGAGAAAGGATGCAGAAATAGGAATTAAGCCTATAATAGCAGCATTACTCAAAGAAGGAGTACTGGTAGAATCTCCTGATTCACCATGTAATACACCCCTATTTCCTGTTAAAAAAGCAAACAGGGAATGACGGATGGTACAAGATTTACAAGCTGTGAATAATGCAGTAATACCTAGAGCACCTATGGTGCCAGACCCACATACTCTGTTAAACGATTTAAAACCGCAACAGAAGTATTTTTCTGTGGTAGATATTAGCAATGCTTTCTTTTCAAAACCTATACATCCTGATAGTCAATATTGGTTTGCATTTGCATTTCAGGGTAAAAGGTATACATATACTCGACTACCACAGGGATATTGTGAGAGCCCAACAATATTTGCACAAGAAATGGCTAGCAATCTGGCAGGGTTTACCCCACCGGGAGGTAGTCAAATTCTACTTTATGTAGATGACATCTTGCTAGCAGCCCCCACCCAGCAACAATGCAGGGAGGATACTGTAGCGTTATTAAAATTTTTAGCAACACAAGGACACAAAGTAAACAAAAGTAAGTTACAACTTTGGAGAAAACAAGTTAGATGGTTGGGATATGTAATATCCAATGAAGGTAGAATATTAGACGAAGAAAGAAAAACAGCAATCTTGCAAGCACCCAAACCAACAACCATGAAGGAAATGATGTCTTTCTTGGGTACAACTAATTTCTGTCGGAGCTGGATACCAAATTATGCTTTGGATTCTGCTCCACTGACTGACTTGATATATAAGACACCAATGGCAGCACAAGATATTTTACAATGGACACCTGAAGCAGAAATGGCTTTCTGCAGGTTGAAGCAGTTGATAGCTTCTTCATTAGTTTTAGGACTTCCGAATTATCACAAACGGTTCTTTCAGACCGTAGATTGCAAGCAAGGATATATGACGTCAGTATTGACGCAACAACATGGGGACAAGCAACGCCCCATAGCCTATTATTCATTGCAGTTAGATCCAGTGGCGTGATCTTTGCCTCACTGTGTACAAGCAGTAGTTGCAGCTGCAATGGCGGTACAGGCTTCGGCCTCAGTGGTGTTATTCCACCCCCTCACATTGAGAGTGCCTCATGCAGTTGCAATAATTTTACTGCAAGAAAAAGTGGCATACCTTTCTCCTGCTAGACATCTTTCATGTATGACTATACTGCTGAGCCAACCTCACATGACAATTGAACGATGTACGACATTAAATCCATCAACATTACTTCCGACTCCTGCAGATGGCACACCACACAGCTGCCTGCAGGAAATTGAACAGTTAGCTTTACCTAGACAAGATCTCACAGATATGCCCTTGGATAATGCCGAGGTGACATATTATGTGGACGGCTCATGCAGAAGGGGTCCTACAGGGAAGAATCTAGTAGGGTATGCAGTAGTTGCAGACATTGAAATTTTAGAAGCCCAATCCTTACCACATAACTTATCTGCACAAGCAGCAGAATTGATAGCTTTGACAAGGGCATGTACTTTAGCAAAAAACAAGCGTGTAAACATATATACTGATAGTCAGTATGCTTTTTCTACAGTACATGTATTTGCGCAACAATGAAAAAATAGAGGAATGATAACATCTAGTGGAAAACCTATTAATCATGCGCAATTTATTTTGGAGTTATTAGAATCTATTCAGTTACCTACCAAAGCTATTTGTAAATGTGTAGCTCATACGAAATAACAGGATAAGATTTCAAAAGGCAATGCACGAGCTGATGCAGCTGCAAAGCAAGCAGCCTCAGACTCAGAAACTTTACTTTTGAATGAGGAATTACAACCCTCTGAGATTTTAGATTTAGACATGTTAAAAACAATGCAGACGCTTACTACAAAAGCAGAAAAACAAAAATGGGTAAAACGAGGTGCAATTCTTGAGAATGGACTGTACATTTCCAAAGAGAGAAAAACGATATTGCCGTCTAATTTATTTAGATATGCAGCTTTGTTGAGCCATGGGCAGTGCCATGTCTCAAAAGGGGGGATGGTACAGTTAGTAAACCGAATATTCCAAACATATGGATTCACAAATTACACACAAAAATTTTGTGCAGCTTGTCATACTTGTAACAAGCAGCATACACAAGGGAAATTTAAAACCAAGCAAGGAAGTTTTCCTATACCACCATATCCGTTCCATACTATTTGTATGGATTTCATAGAATTGAATAAGTGTGAAGGGAAAAAGTTTTGTTTAGTTATTGTAGACATTTTTTCTAAATGGGTAGAAGCTTTTCCAACCAAAAACCCGGATGCAGCAACAGTGGCGAAAGCCCTGATAAAAGAGATAATCCCTAGATTTGGCATTCCGGAAAGGATTTATAGTGACAACGGCACACATTTCGTAAATCAGACAATCCAGCAACTTGGGAGATTTTTTGGTATCTCCTTAAAGAACCATTGTGCCTACCACCCACAGTCAGCAGGACTGGTGGAAAGGTACAATGGTACCCTCAAAAATAAGCTTAGGAAGCTAGTTGAGGAGACCCAAAAGAATTGGATATACTGTCTGCCTTTGGCACTGCTGAGTATGAGAACGGTTCCAAATGTAAAGGGTTTGACTCCTTTGAAATGTTTTTTGGGAGAGCATATTATGTGCCTCAGTGGAAAGCTCTCATGCCTGCAGAGCAAGAGGCTGACAGTTCCTTAGCTAGTTATATGAGGAAACTGTTAACAAATAAATCTGTTTTGCAGTTTAACTCTTTTTCAGATAAGGAACAGACCAGACCGGTGGAAGCAGTCTTGGCCCCTGGGACGTTTGTGTGGCTGAAAGTGATGAAAAGGAAGAATTGGGCGAGTCCAAAGTGGGAGGGACCGTACCAGGTTTTGTTGGCAATGCCTACTGCAGTTAGAGTGGCTGAGAGGACGTCCTGGATTCAATTTGACACATTGCAAACCGGTAAAGAACTTTCAACTTGATAAAACTTTGTGACTGATACACAACCAGACCGAGATGGCCAAAAACAAAGCGAATAGAAATTTAGATCAACCCCAGAGATGTTGCATAATCATTTTGTTGAGTGTACATTTATTGACTGTAATTGTGACAAACTCTTGTTGTGGTTTATCCTACACACAGCCACACAAGTGAAAGTGGGAAGGCGTGACGAAACGTCTATAGACTGGGATCCAAATTTTAACACATACCTAGCCATGAAGCGTGTATATGCAGAGACTATGAACATTTCAAATTGCTGGGTTTCTACAGCTATACCTACAGCATATGGAGGACTGATAATGTCCGCTGTCCCTTTGGGGATAAATGAGACTTGGGAGAATTTACTCTTCGATACAGGAACTGTGAGATCACAGGACAAAATAGCTTTATTTTTACCTGTCACACAAAAAGGAGTTGTATGTTTTTATAAAAATGATACCCTCCAGGTGGGCTGGAGCAATTGTAATATAACCATATCTTACCGATGTTATA
The DNA here is from genome assembly GCF_019279795.1 of Protopterus annectens. Classification (NCBI taxonomy): domain Eukaryota; kingdom Metazoa; phylum Chordata; order Ceratodontiformes; family Protopteridae; genus Protopterus; species Protopterus annectens. Next base: position 1,246,281,401 of record NC_056739.1, read on the forward strand.
TTAAGAATAGTAATGGCAATACTTTTTGCAATACTAATTATGACTCATATTTGAACTCATTGAAAACAACTATGAATGACATTCGCAAAAATCCAGTTTTGTTTAAACAATTGTCAGTTATAGATCAGAAAATGTTTCATGCAGGGCTGATGCGTATTAGTACTTAAGTAGAAAACTGTTATTTTATTTGTGGGAAAAAGGCATATAAATGGTTACCAGAGAATTGGTCCGGCAGTTGTTTTTTGGGTTATTTGGTTCCGGCAATAAGACATACTGCAGAATTACCTTTGGGTAAGATACGAAACGTGAGAGAAGCAGCTCGAAAACCTGAAGGTCCAGTTGAAAAACCTGTGAATCCAGTCGGGAAGATCGAAGCTGGCTGGAAAGATCATAATGCTGTGAAAGACAAAAGCAAATTGACTCATATGGACTTGAGTGACAGTGTTATATCTTGGGCAGGAATATTCCCAGCCTGTGGAGCAGTCAAATCAATCTGGGAGCTGAGGAAGTTGTCGAAACTTCTCGAAGTAATGAGTAATGCAACTTTTTCTGCCCTAGAACTGGTGACTGATGAACTGAATGCAATGAGAACTGTTGTGCTACAAAATCGAATGGCTCTTGACTTCACCCTAGCGGCGAGAGGTGGTACATGCGCGCTTATCAAAGAAGAATGCTGTGCGTATATACCAGATAACAGGCATGAAATTAATAATCACCTAGAGGTAATTCAGCAAGTATCAGCCATGACTGAACCAGGCCCAAACCCACTGATGGACTTTTTCCAGAATCTATTTGGGGGGTGGGGTTCCAGCCTAATGAATATTCTGATTGCCATTTGTGTGGGTATACTCCTAATAGGAGCATGTGTTTGCTGTGGAATTCCCTGCATGAAAAGATTAATCAAAGATTTTATTGATGTATCTGTTACTGAAACTTTGTACCAAGATATTGAGATTGAAAAATTGATCTCAGATGACATTTTTTCTGAAGTATAGATTGAATGACTCACCTAGCTGAAAATCCTAAGTGGAAGAAGTTGGGAGATGAAATGACACTATGTATACTTCAAAATAGAATAAAAAGTATTAATAGGGGGGAAAATGTTAGAAAAATGTGTATTTGAATATATGAGAAATGCTAGTTTAAAAGCAAAGTAGTATATAATGCATTTTATTCTATTAATCATATAGTAGAGAGGATTAATTCATGTTTAAATGTAAAGTAGTTTTGAAACTGCAGTGTGGCTTGAAGCAAGCTGACCTTCGACCCTGGCAGATGCTAGCTTAGCAAGTTTTAATGTTTATGTTTTTCACAAATGATTATCTGCTGGGTCAGGAAATTAAATGTGTGAAATAATGAAATCTTCTGCTCTTTCCTGCTGGGATGATTTGGCCTTGTATATGTATTACTGAGATAGCACGCAGCTGGTGAGAAAGTGTAACAGAGAACAAAGATGTGTATTAAAAGACTGAATCTGCTATTGTATTCGAACTGATATGAAACCTTGAAGAAGTAACTTTACAGAAAGACATTATGTCTGACCAGGTGGATAGCAAGGCCTTATTGTTACCAGAGGAAAACTTTTTTAAAATATACAGCATCAGCAGTTATTATGAATAGAGGACTGTATGCTAAAGTGATGTAGATGCCCTGTGACATACCATGTCAGTAAGGTGGGCACAGCTTGAATGTTAAACCTATATAAAATTGTGTGCTTCCTGTTTCATGTTAGACAAAATTCTGTACTTGTACGTTTTTTGCCTCCTGGTGTACACTAGTAAAATTTTGAATATGAACCTCCTGTGTATTGAATTATTGATTTTATTTAACACAATGCAACATCATTTTTTCCATCTGGAAATAATTCAGGTACCGTTTCAGCATTATTTAGGAACTCATATTTTAAATATCCATAAATAAGTATTCTTAAGTAAAAGGATTCTTGTGTCTGCTTCCGAGTTTATATTTGCTAGTTTCATAAAAACTAGAGCTTTAAAACAATTACCTTTTTCACAAAATATATATTCTCTTTAGTTGCTGCTTTCCCTATTCCCCCACCCCATGCAGGAAGATTCATATAGGCAATAGTGTTAGATAAAAACAGCATTAACATACTATAGCATAAAATGAGTTTAACCATTACCATGATCTCCACTAGAAGTGACAAAACCTACCACGGATTATTAAATGTTACATTTTCCAGAGGTGATTTAACAAAGGTCATGATTAAACTATCTGATCTGACTAATTAAAAGTTTTATTTAAATATGTTATGAGCACATTTATTTTAACACTCATGCGGATGTCATTGTGAAACTGAAACTATGTGTTTTATTTATTGATTTTTAATGATGCAATGATAAAATAAATTAACATTGAATGGTCCTGGTGGTGTTTTTGCCTTATTACCTTTCTTTATCCCTCTAACATTGTCTTGGTATTTGTTTACTGTTTAATATCTCATCTATGATTAAGTATGTAAACGTTTTAGGGTACATAACTGGATTTTTTTGGTGAGAAACTCTTAAATATATCTTGATCTGTCTGAATGCACCCAGCAGTCTGAATTGGTGCTGTGATTTTAAATACATTTGATTGTATTACAGACTGTTGACATTACTGAATTATTCAGATCACTGAGTAACAAACTTTATTTTCTTTTATTCTTCACCACAACTCATGTACTTTGATTTTAATTAGTTCCCAAATGTATTGGAAATGAGAGGGTTAAGCATACTCTAAAAATCTGCAAAGATGATAAATATATAAATATGTAGTTTTAGTAATAGTTTCAACAATATTGATTTTCCTGTGATAGAAAGGCAAAATGAGTAATATCTACCATTCTCCATCTTATGCATTTTCTGTTAACATTTGTTCTTTATTAATCTGTAAAAAAGTAATTTAAGGTGATTTCTTCCTCTAAATATGTAAATACTGTTTTTACTGCATTATATTTTGTCTTAACATCCTTCGATTTCTGCTGCTGTAACATTAACATTTCATGTTTTAAGAATATTTACCTGGAATCCTATAATTCCCAGATTTCTAAACAAATCTAATGCCTGGTAAAACTCCTTTTAGGTTCTTTACACTAAGAAAGAAAGAATCAGTTATATGCAAACACAGACACAAGTACATACACACACAAACACGCACACACACACACACACACACACACACACACACGCACACACACGCACACACACGCACACACACACACACACACACACACACACACACACACACACACACACACACACACACACATTAGCTACTTTTATATTGGCTACTTTTCAGCTACAGTATTTGATTATGTTCTTTCAATACACTGCTAATGCCTAAATATACAGCAATAACTTGTTCCTCATTCATTACTGAAACTTTTCATAAATGGACTGATTGCTATTAAGTCAACAAAGTAAGTTTTATATAATTCTTGTGTCCACATTGAAGAAGTGATAATGCACCTAAGCTTCTCCAATATTCATAACATGAATATTAAGCCATTAAGACTGAAACTTCTTCTGTGCTCACTGCTGTCACCGATCCCATCTGTTCTAGTACATTCAGTTTTACACTGCAGCCATAATAGTGGTTTGAAGGTTCATCTACAACTACTACAGTTATTGTCACTATTATGGTCTGGATACTTCATTCCTCTTTGCTGCAGTCATATCTGTTATTATAGCCCAGTAGTCAAACAGTTCATCACCAACTGCTGTAGTCATGAGGTCTTTTATGGCCTAGCATTAAACTATTTTATTCCTGGCTGTTACAGACGAGTCTGCTTTATGCTGTAGTATTTACTTATCTGTTTCATTCCTGACTGTTGCAGCCATGACTGTTTTATACTCAAGCACTTATTTATCTGTTTCATTCCTGATTGCTGCACCTGCTGCTGCTTTATGCTTTAGTACTAAATTATCTGTTTCATTCCTGACTGCTGCAGCTACATCTTCTTTATGTTCTAGTATTAGTGTATCTTTTTCATTCCTGACTGCTGCAGCTGTGTCTGCTTTAGCTTTTAGTACTTGCTTCAGATGAGCTGTTTTACATTAAGAATGTTTGTGGTCTGCACTGGTGTGGCAGGACAGGTAGCTTACATCCTTCTAAGTTGGGAGTTGCTGATTGGAGGCTTAGTGTCTGTTATTCTAAAAGTGTATTAGTTTTGGTTTAAGCACTTGGGCTTCGGGCCAGTTATTTTACATTAAGAAGGTGTGGTCTGCACTCTTGTGGGAGGAGAGGATAGATTCTGCCCTTCTGAGCTGGGAGTTTCTGGTTAAAGGCTTATTGTGCCTGCTTATTTGAACTGTTTCTTTCTGAAATTGGTATTCCTTGTTTGCTGTAGCATAGACTAAATTCAGACCTGCTGAATCAAGCTTTGTTTGTATAACTTGAGCACTAATCCAGACCATCTTTTTTGGAGAAGGTTCCCCTGCACCCGAGTGGCAGGAATGTGCAGTTAGAACTTGCCTGATCAAAGACTGCTGGAATGGTGCTTAGTTTTTAGCGTTTTATTGGGTAATTGGTTAATTTGTTTAAATCAGTTTGCTCATTTGCTACTGTTATATATAAAAAAAAGAAACACTTTATGCATCGCCCCTTAGCTAGGGTTAAAGTATTCCGGGTGCCATAAAGTCTGCTGTTCAAATTTTCCCTTAGAACTAGCCAGTTTTTTAGTTTTAGCAATTAAATCTGTTTCTTTGAGCTCAGCACTTGTTCAGAACTCGTTGTAAGCACTAAATAAGCTACAAATTACTACAGCACTCAACTTTCCTCACTTGTCTAGAGGAAAACAGTTTTTAGTACTTAATAAATAAGCACCTATCCAGGCATGTCTAAGGGTTAGCTCCCGGTGTTTTCTCCTTTCTACCTGATGAATCTGGGCATCTTGGGGCAATGCAGCAATTGCCTCATGTACACAGACAACCCTCTCCTCCTACCACCCAACACTACAACATATGAGAAATGCACTTATATAGCCAAACTGGAAGCAAAGCTCTCTTCACCCAAGTCTGGACTAGACAGTCAAAAGGAGAAGGTAAATACTTGCACCACACCACACTCATCACATAGTCCCTCAAAACCTACACTACCAAAACACACACATAGCAACACAAAACACACACCTACATTTGTGGAGGCTCTCAATAAAAATCTGCTCAAGCAACAGAGACCTCCAAAGCAGAAACACAAGCAACATCCACCCTTCAACACAACCCAAATGACACATAGCCCACAAACTCAGTGTGCCACTCAACCACAGCCCATAAGGCATAACAATGTACCCAAAACTCTAGTCATAGGTGACTCTATAGTCAGGCACACTGATGTTTTACTCACCAGGCTAAACAGGAAGAAAGTTACTGTCAGCTGCCTGTTGGGTGCCAGGATCTGCCACATAATGCATGCACTCAGGTCACTTCCCAACAAGTACAAATATGACTTTGTCATTGTCCATGTTGGTATGAATGACTTGAGACATACCTCCCTGGACTACATGAAAAGAGACATAGAGGAGCTCTCTGATCTTATAGCCCAGGCAAGAATGACCCTAGCCCTGAGTAGCATCCTGCCGTCACCCAGAATGATACCACAGTACAAGGACAAAATGATTGACTTCAACAATTGGCTAAGCTTCTGGTGTCATTCTAAGGGGATCCAGTTTCTGGCTGCCTGGGATGACATGATCGACAGACCACGATGCTTTGCCAACTATGGCTTGCACCTGTCGCCCTTGGGATTCCAGATACTGGCTAAGGCTCTTGCCACCCCTATAATGCCTTTTTAAGGCAAGGTTCAAATGACAAATTCACCACTGTAACAGGTACAAGCAAGCAAAATCTGAGGGTAATGCTACTCAATGCTAGACGTCTAAACCTCAAAATGCATTCACTCGAGGCACTCCTTAAAATGGAGAACATCGACATCTGTGCAGTGACAAAGACCTGGTTCAAGACTCCAGAGAGCACCCCTGCATTACCAGGCTATAATTCATACCACACATTTCAGCCACCTAACCTGGACTGAAATACTAAAGGTGAAGGTGTGTCCATATTCATTAAGGATATCCACACCTCCAGGCTAGTTGCTCAGCATAATGCATCCGAGATTATCCAAGTGCAACTAACTTTGGGCAAGACCGCAATCCAAATTGTAACTTGCTACAGATCCCCCACCATGCCCCAGGATTTCCACTCCTCATTTCTTGATACACTGGAAAATATTAGGGTACAACCAAACACCCTAATAATGGGCAATTTCAACTACCCACCATTAACTGGATAAACGTCTCATGTACCAACTCTTTTGCTCAACGTTTTCTGGAATTCATAAATTCCAAAGCCTTGGATCAACTTATCCACACCCCCACCAGGGGCAGCAGTATCCTAGACCTGGTCATTACCAACACGGGCAACCGGTGTTCTACACCAGAGGTCAATTCCTCTTTGGTCAGATCTAACCACAAGCTAATCACCCTAGACATCCACATCTCGCCCCACCCCCATTACGGAAACCACTGTAAAAAATGTCTCCAAAGCCAACTTCACGCTTCTTAAGACAGAAGTGGCAAACTTCACGACACCCATGCAGACGGACAATAGAGGTACAACTGCTGAATACTACACAAATGCACTTTATTAGCACTTACACGATTGCATGGATCGTGCTATCCCTAACAGAACCAAGATGTTATCTGCCAAAAAAAGGAAGCCAATCTGGTGGGCCCCTGTCATAAATAAACTCTACAACAGAAGAAAGAAACTGTTGCAAAAAAGAGTAAAACTCCATGATTGGAGGAACTCCTTGGTCAGCCTCAGTAAGAAGCTGAGATCCCTCATAAAATCCTCCAAAACTAGTTACAAAAACAAAATTGCCACTGATTCTAAAGACAAGCACAAAGCATTCTATAGCTATGTCAGGCAAGGTGGTTCACACAGCCTATCTAGATCTTGCCAAGGCTTTTGACACCATCCCCCACTATGAAATTATAGATCAACTCACTAAACTAGGTAAAAATCCCTATGTCACAAAATGGGTTGCCAGCTGGCTCACTAAGAACCCACACTGTGAAAGTAGCAGACTCCAAATACGAATTCAGACCAGACAAGTGGAGTACCACAGGGTTCAGTCCTGGGTCCTCTCCTGTTTGGTATCTACTTCTCTGAAGTACAGGCTAACACAGAATGTCTTTGGCTAATGAAGTTCGCAGATGACTGCAAACTAGGAGCCATAATCAAAACTCCTAATAATGTGGACATCCTACAAAAGGGCCTCACTGAGACAGATGCCTGGTGTCAAAGCCATGGCCTCAAGCTCAATGGCAAAAAGTGCATTGTCATCCCTTTTGGTAAAAACTCTGTACCCATGAGCATAGGTGGTAGTCTACTTAACACCGAAAGTGTGATAAGAGACCTTGGGACACAGGTGGACAGTAGACTCTCCTTTGATAATCACATCACCACTGTAGTCAGGAAATTCTTCTATGTGGCACACCTCATCACAAAAGGTTTCTCGTCCAGGAAAACAGAGGTCATTGTTCCCCTCTACTCTTCACTCATTAATACCATTATAGAGTACAACGCCCCTTTTGTTATGTACCTCACAAGGCATCTACAACAACTAGAAAGGCCACAGAAATACCTCACAAAGAGGATTACTAACCTCAAACAGATGCCCTATGCAGACCGTCTCAAAAAACTCCAGCTTTACTTCGTCGCATATCTCCTACTCAGAGGCGATTTCTGCCTAACATACAAAGCTTTGTCAAACCCAGAGCTGTTGGACATGCTCCACTTAAAGAAATCCCAATCCTCCCAAGCTACACACTTTAGGGACCTTAACCTTGTCACCACAATAAACAGAACATGCTGGAGGGATAGATTCCTGTCCCAGGGACTTCCCATACAAACTACCTATCTATATCAAACAAAGCTCCTCATTAGCACTCTTCAAGAAAATCTTGATGATTGGATGGGAAATAGGAAATTCACCCCGGGGATCACCTCTGTGGCTCTGCTCGATAGGGGTACAGGAAAATAATTTTCTTGGGTGGAGAAAGCCAGGGTACCTTTATGGCTAGGCTTATATAGGCCCTAGGGCCGATAGCCTAGTACCTACCTATGAACCTATTAGTTTCATTCCTGACTGCTGCAACAGTACCTGTTTTATGATCTACTACTTAATTATCTGCTTCATTCCTGAATGCTGCAACTGCATCTGACTTACGTTCCAGTACTTGTTTATCTTTTTCATTCCTGACTGCTGCAGACGTGTTTGCTTTATACTCTAATATTTACTTATCTGTTTAATTCCTGACAGTTGCAGTGGTATCTGCTTTATGTTCTAGTACTTGCTCAATTGTTTCATTCCTGATTGCTGCAACTGCGTCTGCTTTATGCTATAGTACTTACTTATCTATTTCATTTTTGACCACTAAAGCAGCATCTGCTTTATGTTCAACTACATGTGTGCCTGTTTCATTCCTAACTGCTGCAGCAGTACCAGCTTTATGCATTAGTACTCATCTGTTTCATTCCCAAATGCTGTAGCCATGTCTTCTTTATATTCTAGTACTTACTAATCTGTTTCATTCCTGAATGCTGCAGCAGTGTCTCCTTTATGTTCTATTGCTTTTTTATCTGTTTTATTCCTGACTAGTGCTGCAATGTCTGCTTTATGCTCTGGTACTTACTTGTCTGTTTCGTTCCACACTGCTGTCTTCATGAATTCTTTTATGGTTTAGGATTAAGCAGTATTACTTCTGATTTCTACGGTCATATCTGTTTTATGGTTTAGATTAGAACTTACTTATTCTTTCCCTTAACCACTGTCATGGTTGTGACGCTTTCTTAGTTGCTTCAATTCCAGCAGATGCAGTCATGACTACTTCTGCAGTCTAGTACCCATGACTTTCCTTCTGAGCTACTGCAAATGCATCCAATTTTACAGTCCATTGCTCAGCTGGTCCATTCTCTTTCACTACAAATAAATTCAGTTTCACTATTGACAGGGTTAGCAGCACTTCTAACTTCTGGGCCTCAGTTTTATAATTGTATTTGAGCAGCAGCACTGTATGTTTCTGCAATAATATATTTGCAGAATTAATGGCATGATTCCAACTGTTGTTGCTGATATAGTCAAAGTTGCAGCTCTGCTCACTAATGAGTTTGTGGAAAATACTGACAGCTACTTTTGCATAAAGCAGTACCAAAACAATATGGCAGCTTCCGAGAACAAAACGATGGCTTGTCATGTTCTCCTTCTTGGATCCCAGAGCTGCAAAATTACTCAAGACTGCTACAGAGTGGGTGTACAATACAGGTGACAAATAGGTCCACAAGAGTGTGCGTGTGTGTGCGTGTGTGTGCTTGTGCATGTGTATGCGTGTGTGTGCTTGTGCATGTGTGTGCATGTGTATGTGTGCGTGTGTGTGTGTGTGTGTGTGTGTGTGTGTGTGTGTGTGTGTGTGTGTGTGTGTGTGTGTGTGTGTGTGTGTGTGTGTGTGTGCGTGTGTGTGTGTGTGTGTGTGTGTGTGTGTGTGTGTGTGTGTGTGTGTGTGTGTGTGTGTGTGTGTGTGTGTGTGTGTATTTGTGTGTGCGCACGTGCATGCGCGTGTGCTCTTGCTACTAATAAATGATATGTTTAAGTCAGAAACTGAGCCAGAGTGGCAGTAAAATTTGTTCTGATGAGCCATGAACCCTATAGCCTTTTCTAGTTAAATATTGACTTTGTGTGTGTGGCTGTAAAAAAGAAGAACTGCGTTCTTTAATGTTGTTGCTAATTTTACTCTCTCTGCACTATTTCCATTTCCATTAAACAGACTGAGAAATTAGTTAATTGTTCCCAAACAATCATCACTCATCAACAATCAGTTCATAACAGACCGAGAAGAATGTTTTTTCTGCTTCTTACCTTACTGTGTTTGTTGCATTACATGGGCAGCTTTTGTCGCACTTCAGCCCATACTGCCCCTCGGGACACATTCGTTTCTGGCAACGAGTACCTTTGAATCCAGGCTCACACATGCAGACCCCATTGATGTGGTAGCACTTTCCACCGTTCATGCAATCACACTTCTGGGCACAATGAAAGCCATACATCCCAATGGGGCATTCCTCCTGACATCTACATAAAGAGAAATTTATGAGTCAGAAAGGAATAGAAGACTTACATAGCTTTAGATGCATGATGTCAATGAGAAATGCTTCTTAAATACATATTAGGAGCAGTCAGTTCACTTTTCCAACCATTTCTGAGTAACAAAACTTCATAAATAGTAGTTCATTGTTCAGCTGTGTGACAGAGAGGGTAAAGCCTTGACTGTGTCCCAGATAGTTACCCAGCAGCTGGGAGAGAGGAATGATGGGGCAAAGGCTACTTGCCTATTTCAGGGAGGAGGAAAAGGGAAGATGTGCTGGGAAGATTCACCTGTTATGTGTTTCTTAGCAGAGGCGAAGATTGTCAAAAGGCAGGTATGGGTATGTGGGGGATGTGCAGGTGTGTGTTATTATGGAGATGCAATGCTCCATTTACAGTTGTCATGGTGCTCCCATACACCGTTAGGTAAGCCTGCACATCAAGAGAATATGGAGTACAGCCTCACTATGTGAAATAATTGGCTGCTGAAGGACAAACCCTCCCACATCTGCTCCTTTGCCAAGTCACAAGGCTTTTAAAGCTCCAGTAACCAACCGTTTCAGTATGGAGTGAAGAGATCTACCCAGTGTATCCCCCACTTATGGTGGTCCAAGGGAGAACAGAGCAATGGGAGTTACAAGGGAGTCTGAATCAGTGTTGGCTGACCCTGTCATGTCAAGGTAGCTGGGTAGCGCAATGCTGCACAAAAATATAGATACTACTTACTAATTGAAATATAACAGCAAATTCAAATGTTAACTTTTAGTTTAAATAAAATATAGAATAATCCATGTATTAGTTTGTTTTACAGAACTTTGTACACCCTCATAGTAGTTAACACCACAAAAGTCATGTCAACAAAGCGAAAATGAATGTTTTCCAAACATTAAGTACTGGGATTACTTTTAAAACTTCTCATTAGGCATACATCCCCTATTTTCTTTAGTGTAACTGCAATGCTACAATTTCTTATGACAAAAAACACAAAACAATAAATTCACTTGCAGAGAGCTGCTAACAAAGATTTTACCTTTTTGCAAAATGCACAGAATAATTTTAGACCAACCTTTTGGAGTTTTTAATGCTGTGATTTAAAAGAAAATTAGCCACCCGGTGGTGTAAACCTTGGTTCGAGATGATCATCACTGTTAAAGTGACACCCTGACCCCATGTGCAAAATGGGAAAATGGGGTTGAGGATGGATGGATAGACTTGTTGTGGACATCCTGGCATGCTAACGATCAACACCAAAAGGGTGTAGCTGACAGGCTTGGACAAGAGTAAGCACTACTTACATAGGTCTGGAGCTGATCTAAATGTGAATAAATTCACTGTGATAAGAAATACACTCTTTTACTGCATCAACTTAACACCTAACAGCACTTTGAAATAGCAATACCTCTGTAATACCGAAGCTTACTAAATATCATTCTTCACTTTGTCCTTGTTTAGTGATGAAAAAATGATTTGAAAGCAAATATTAGATTCTATTTTGGTTACAGCAGTCTGTCAAAAGGTTTGCTGCTATGAGTCATTTCAGTTTTGAGTGAGTTCCTTAATTATTCTACGTATCAACTCTCCAGATTTTTGCACAATATCCAGATTTTTGTCTCATATTTTTCATCTGCTATTCATAAATATGGTTTTCTGGCAAATCATTAAGGAGTGAAGTCATTTGAGTTTCAGACTTCATATCTTTCAGAAAATGTACACTAACATAGCACCTTGTATTCTAGAAACTTTCTACGTTTATAAGAGCAATATTTAAATGTTTTCATAATTTTTGGGCCCATTATCTTTGGCTTTGTTTCAATTTCTTGTGCTAAATGTGTGAGTGGTAGCATTAAAAAAGTGACTTAGCCATTAAATGATAAACAGCAGATGTCTACATTTCCTCACAAAGCACCATGTTTTTCTTCTCTTGCTGTAATACATTTACAAAAATTCAAAATATATCATCAAAGCCACTTTCATCAAAGTAACTTTCTCATATTATCTTAATACTTCAGATGTTTGAGTCACATTACAACCATTGATTTAATTTCAAATTTATTTCTTAAAAATATATAGTCTAAGTCTAAGCAGCTATAGTGGCTTTTTAAATATTAGTGACTTTTAATTTATTTTATTTTAGTATTAGTCTGTCACAATTCAATAATATTCTAAAAATATAATTTACATTAAGCACACAGTTTTTAACTTACAGGCTTTCATTTCTAGGTAAGATGCATCAACAGATGATTTAAAGAAGTGACACAGCTGTGTGTGTGTGTGTGTGTGTGTGTGTGTGTGTGTGTGTGTGTGTGTGTGTGTGTGTGTGTGTGTGTGTGCACGTGCGTGTATGTGCGCGCGTGTGTGTGTGTGTGTGTGTGTGTGTGTGCGTGTGTGCTTGAGATGTGGCTGTGTAATGGGAAGGGGCCTCTATAAACAATCAAATTTTAATTCAGAATAAATCTAGATGTAATGTATTATTTTTTTCTCTGTTTTTTTGTAATTTAAATGTGAGGCATTTATATGTATGTATTTATTTACAGGCTTTAACTGAAGGATCTGTTTTATTATACTGATAAATAAACATTAGAAAATGAAATATAAAAAGTACAAACCAACAAACTAACAGTTACAGTGAACCAGCAATATACTATACATGAGTTTAGGTTACATTTATATTTACTCAAGCCAAATTTTATAATTTAGTAATTTGGGCTCTCAGCATAACCCATACCAAAACATGGTATTCTGTTAAAATTTGCTATTTTATAATTGAAGATTCAACTTATAAAAATAAGCACAGTTAACTTGCAGGAGAAGCATGCTATAATTTGGCAGTAAACAATGTTTGGGTGAGATTAATTGTAGGTTTACCCACAGATAGCATGGTTTAGCCATGAAGACAAAAGCTGAGTGAACAAACAAAACTGTAAACAAATCACCACTACCACCAGTTAGATATGACTTATTGTTATTACACAATGGCACTGTTTGTATAGAAATCTGACTTTTTTAATAATGCCAGGCATAATAAGGCAGACTAAAGTGTTTAAAAGCCTTATCTTGTTTCTGTTTTCATTCAATAGTACCAGTGACAAAAGCTCATGTGTTTGCCACCTGTACTGATTTATGCAGGATACTTTTTTTATCTATTTGCTCCATTCTCTGTAGCAGTAACAAGTGGGACATTAATTGCCACAGATTTAGAGAAATTACTGTATGTCAAGAATCTGTGGGATTGCAAAAAACAGGCAAGAGTCATGGATTGTAAGCTCTTAGATAAAGTAACTTGCAAGAATCAGCATTTTTGCAGGCTTTTTGATGCAAACTTCTTTCTTGTCTTTCATGTGAATACTATATCAGGGTAACACGGTTATACTTTATGTCAGTTGATTACTGGTAGAATTATGCATATATATTTCAGTGCAGTTCATTAAGGAGGTGAAAGAAATCAGAGCCAGATCATGGTCAAATGGGGCCCTAGGCAGGGTAATGGATTGGCCCACCACCACCCCACAGCCATTCAGTGTCCCATTACTAGGCTATCTCTCCCCAGTCACCATAAACACTGTTCAAACCTGCCCATTTGCATACTATTTTCTGCATTACTTGTGCAATGATTACAGCTATTTGGATTTAATTTAAAACTTTTATTTCAAATTTGATAGCAGAAACACTCATAACTATTTGATAAACAAAACAATACAGTCACACAATAAAACAGACATAGCATGAGTGATAGTAAACTTCTCTGCCCTTGAAACTGGCCTTCATTCATTGAGAATGCATCAGGCCAGGAGCAGATTAAGTGTACCTTTGGGCTGTTTTCAAACCATGCACACATTTTTGGGACCATGCACGAATGCGTATGTTCTTTGATTCACCTTTCTGACTGTATTAAATTATATTTCTTGTCTGATACAGCAACACTTGTTAGAACATTCTTTAAATGTGTAGTTTTGAACATTTTTTCCAGGAAGCAGTAAAACAAAATGTATGGCCCAATAATGATAAAACTATAATTTCAGAACATTTCATCCATAAGATGCCACTCAAACTGGTGCTATTATAATCCACCAGTATCAGTCACTATGTAAAATCTCTTCAGAAGTAAATGCTTCCTGCATAATTCCACATTAAAGAGAACTATCACTAATGAAGAGGTTGTTGCTGGCAAACAGCTTTGCACTTCAGAGGTTCATCTGTAAATGCAGTGCCTGCCTGTTTTAGAGAATAAATTACCGATGTTGCATTAAAAACTGGTGTGCTGGTGATATACAAAAGGAAAAGGCCAGCAAACTGACAACAGGTTCATAGTTGCTAGGCATCTCAGTCAAAAGAATACATACTTAGGAGTGCAACCCTCTACCCCATATTATGCACTTTAATGTAAACAATCATTCTAGCTGGTTTGGGAATAGAACACACAGCCTTCTGCTCCAAAAGTATGTGGTTTACCTCTTGCACCACTGACACTGAATATGAACAACATAACTATGAAACTCTATTTCTGAAACTGACAGACTGTAATGCTCAATGATTTACAAACTCAATAAATAAACAAATAAATAAATAAATAAATAAATAAATTAATTAATTAAATTAATTAATTAAAGGAGACCTGGTTGTTGGTATGGAGGTTTAACGTACTTGCCTACCAATAATTAAGCTTCACAGTTTGACTCTGAGCAAAGTCACTTAGCTAGACATTGCTCCTAAGTTACACAGATACACAGACGTGGACACACACCCTTCTATGCACTAACTGCGGGAATGGATCTGTTGCTTGAGAAACTGTTTTGCTCTGCATGGACATCATCTTCCTGTAATGTTTCTCTACAATCTTTTTTGTTGTATTAAATTTTCGGGTCTGTATCATCTTTCGAAAGCTGATAAGTGCGAATGCTTTTTGATGGACACGCAAACGTTAAATGCACTATATAGCAAAGACACGGAACAGCGATTTTTTTTCCCAGGGAAAAATATTGCTGTTCTGTGTCTTTGCTATTTAGTGTGTTTGATGTTAAGCAGTCGATCAAAGAGCGTTCGCCAACACAGGCCCTAGGCAACTGCCTAAGTCACTTAGCGCTGGATCTGGCTCTGGAAGTAATTATCCTTTTTTCATTCAAGCAAGACCCAACTCATGATTTTTGTTACTGTTGTACCTAAATGGATGGATTTTTCTACCTGCTTCTCAATAATGACATCCCTGTGGCCTGAAAATGAATTAATGGATGATAATAATTGTAGCTTTTGTGTGAGTGTGAGTATATTCCAGTGTTGTTTATTGTTGAGATTATAGCATTACCACCTAAGCAAACGTCTGCAGGCATTCCTATTTTAAGAACCAGATCTGAAGAAAGAATAAAATACTTGTTCTGCCACTAGAGTAAAAACATATTTTATTGTGTGGATAAGTTGCAGAACAAGAACACCGCTCAGTAAAACTCTATAACTTACCACCTAGGCAGTCTTAGTGGTGCAAATGGTAGCACACTCACCTTTGGTGCAGAAGGCTGTGGGTTCTATTCTCATACCAGGTAGATGGATTGCTGACACAGTAATGCGAAATAAGGGGAGGTGTGTAATTCTGAGTGCATTGTCCTTTGGATGAAATTTTAGACTGAGGTCCTATCTACTTGAGTTGGCAGTAGCTCAGGTGAATGTAAAAGATTCTACTGCATCTGTCAAAAAGAGAAGGGAAGTTCCTTAATAGCCTGACCAAATTTCCCCTAGTAGCATAAATACCCCCTTGAATCTCCCCTGAAAAGAGTCCACTAGCCTAGTGGGACTAAACTAGCCAAGAAATAAAAAAAAAAATAGTTGAAGTAACCAGAGTCTTAATTGTGGCTTTACTTCATGATGCATTGTTGTGTTCTGATATATGGAAAACATTCTTCAATAAGAAATTACCAACTTACCAGGAAAGACTGTTAGCATATTCAAAAAAAGGCTTCATATAGTCTTCATTATTTGTCATCTTCTTAAACTTCTTTGATTTTATAACACAATAGCATACCAGGGAGTGGAAGAGATTAAAAGGAGAATGATTCAGTGGGGTACATATTCGGGATCAGGATATAACTACTGACTTTGCTGCAGAGTGTTCATAGCCCTCGGTCCTGTATCATGCTGCTGCCACTGCTACTACCTAATGTCCGCTCGATTGAAAGTCATACCAAGACATTGCTCTCACTCTATTGTCAGAAATGTAAAATAAACAAATAAATAATATTTAAAAGATCCACGGGGAAAATGTTATATATCAGATTGGTATGTTCCAAATCATTGATGCTTAAAAATGTTGTATTTGCAAAAGTCAACATCTTTAATGTATATTAACTTAAGATAACAGTTTGGGGGAGTATCAGTTGCATCGGTATGATGGGAAATAGGCAAATATGTAATGAAATAGAAGAGATGAAATAACAGAGGTATCAGGTGGTTATGCTATCAAAGAATTTCAGATGTCAAGCTAGTATTGTTAGCAATGGTTTAGAAGAAAAATGTAGCACATGGGTGTACTGATTACTAAATGAAATCTAAAGAAAAGACAAGTCTAGTAACACCTCTCTGATGTGCATGTTTTATGCATGGCTTTCTGAGCTCTTGTGCTGTAGTCTCAAGCTAGGCAATCCATATCAACTGCTAAAGAAGAGCAGTAGCTAATGGTAATAGCATGTACAAGCTGTAAAACACTTGTGCTGCCCTTCAAAAAAGCAGACTGAAGTGTTTAACAGCTTTTAAACCCGTTCATCTGTCATACAGCTATCAACTTCTTTGTTCAAGAATCATGGACAAAAACAAAAATAACGGGGGTAGAACAAAAGCTTAAAATCAGTGATAATTTTAAATATCATTCAAATTCACTTACCAGAACAAGAGGGTTTTCATCAAGATGTATTTTCTGAACAATAAGAATTATGAAACTCTAATCTTTAACATTATTTATTGACTGTAATCCTTAATAATTTACTACAAAATCAACACTCTTATGAGTCAGAGGGCAAAATATGAGGCAAAATCTAGGACATTTTGCAAAACGGGAGACAGTTCAGAGGTATGATGTGTCAGAGGTACACAGATTCAGGCCACTGTCGCTTATCAGTGCTTAAGTGTTTAAGTGTTTTATAGCTATCAAAGCCATAAAACACTTTGTGCTCCTACAATTTTACTTTTTTATTTAACTAGAAAAACAACAAGCCAGCTAAAATAAGAATTGATCTCTCTGGTCATTACTAACTAGTTACATTCATCTCTCCTGGTAATAGTATACCCATCACTGAAGATTTACTCTCCTCAGTAACCTAGAATATTCCACTTTAATTCTTGGGTACCTAAATATAGATTGCCTGCAAATTGCATCCAAAACACCCACATGCAGTATCAAGCTATTGGGCTTCAAACAACTCATTATTACCCCGACTAGAGATAATAAGCCCACAGACAGAACATCCATACTGAATTGTATACACTATTGCCCACCCAGTCAATATCTCAACCAAGGGCACTTTATATGACACTTTAAGTGAGTATCAGCTGATCTTTTTTAATAGAACAACTAACAGTTGCCTTACCCAACACAGGTACAGCTTTGTACATAATCTAACAAACATTAATCAGAAACGTTTAACTTTACATTAAAATCATACAAGTGGAACAAATCAAAAATACTATCTTTAGAAAACATATATCAAAAGAATCTAAAATTCTTCTGGGCATCTATCCAATAACTACTGCTTCCAGGCTGTAACTCTCAACCTAACCCATCCTCAGTACTCCAAGCAGTAACAATAACAAGTGGGTTCAACAATCACCTCATATGAACTGTAACCTCCTTTCTCAAAAATAATGCCACACATAACTACCCCCCACACTGCCACATGACTCACAGTTGGAGTATTTCTCTGTAAAGCCTGTATCTACATTTGCTGTAATAATACATCTCCTCAGAATAAAAACCTAATCACTGGCTATAGACAACCTCCCTTCAGAATATTTTCAACTTGCTGCTGATGCTATTGCCGAGCCAATACCACTATTAATAAACAGATCCATCAAAGAATGTTACATCTTTCAACTCTGGAAAACAAACATATATTGTCACTCTTCATAAAGATGGTGAATCCAATGAGTGTTCTAAATTTAGACCCATTGTTATACTGTCATACATACCCAAAATCCTTGAAAAGTGCATCCATAGACAGCTCCTCAAGCATCTAACTACAAAACCCTTCTTTCTCTGACACAGTAGGAATTCTGACCCAACCATAGCACTTGTATAACCCTAGTGCACTTTTTTGACACTATCAATAAGAGCATAAACTCTGCCAACCTTGTTTTTTCTTTATTTCTAGACTTGATACAAGCTTTTGACACAGTATGCCATTTTATTCTACTTCAAAAACTTTCCTCCCTTGGCTTATCTCACTCCTTCTTGTTATGGTTTCAAAGCTATGTATCTAACAAATATCAGGCAGTCAAATGGCAAAGCAGGTACTCATCCTTCCTACCCATCACAGTTGGTGTGTCCGAGGGATCTATACTTGGGCCAATTACATTTAGCATCTTTATAAATGATCTACATTTAGCAGCCAGACATGGAACACTGTCACAATATGCAGACAACCCTACTTAAATCTACTCCACCCCTATACTAAACAAACTTCAATAACTCATACAAGAATTATTCTCAAGTGTACATTCCTAGATGGATAACTTACAGTTGCTAATTAACTTCCCAAAACGATAAATAAATTAAACCATATAAATAAATAAATGTTCCTCTTCACTCCTAAATCATACTCTCATAGAAAAGACAGTTTAAAGTAACACAAAACTACTAGGTGTAACAATAGATAACATGAAATTTGATCTTCACATCCTTTTAGCAGTCAAAAAGGTATACCTAAAGCTCAGTCTGCAATATAGATTCAAACAATTCCTAAAAGATTAATCAAGAGAAACACTAGCTAAATCCTGCTTGCTTCCAACACTACTATATGCCTTTCAAATATTCATCAATTTGCCAGTGCAACAAAAAAGTGAGCTTGTACTGGATGATGCATTTAAAATATTAGATAAGGTCTATAGAGAAAGAAAAACAACTGTTGAAGTCCTCCCATCATGGAAATATTCCCTTATATCACCTATTTTAAATTAAGATAAGAATCCTACAAAATGATCATCATACAGACCAATTTCACTTTTAAATGTGGACTATAAGATGTCCGTGTCCACTGCAAACTAAGAACCAAATAAAGCTTGATAAAATAAATGGAACCGACAAGCAACAGTCCACGCCATCTTCAGTTCAAAGGATTTATTAAGCTCTTTCATCAGCTCAGTCACGTGACTTCTTCAGAATAATTACATGACAAAAGAAAGCCATATTTATACAAAAATGAAATCACATGACATTTAACAAGCTTCTAACAGTTGCATCAGCTAGAGTCCACAACCCTTACAAATATAAAAATAGAAATAAAAATAAATATAAATACTCTTATTATATTTAAAAATATTTGGGTAAGTAAAAATAATAATATAATTAAAACTAACCAAAGAAAGACCGTAGTTTTAAAAAACTACTGATAATAACACTGTCATTCAATCCTGGTGAGTATGTGGCATTTAATTTAATTTGCCACCATAATTCCTTAAAATTGAGTACTTCTTCCCAAGGACCTCCCCTTAAATCTGGTGTTACTTTATCAATTACTAAAAATCTAAATGTGTGACTGGGGTATTGCCCAATATGCTTGCTTAAGACACTATTTGTGTTACCAATTCTGATGTCCCGAATGTACTCATAAATCCTATCTTTAAAAGTTCTCTTGGTTTTTCCGATGTAAAACCTGGCACAATGACAACAGAGGGCAGCATATACCACCCCCTTGGTAATGCAAGAGTAATTCCCTCTTGCCCTAACCTTAAAACCATTGATGACTACCTTGTCCACTGAGAAAATGTGGGTACACTGAGCACAGAAACCACAAGCCTTTTTGCCCTTGCCATGCTGTGTTCTTTCATAGTTCATACTCTGTAACAAATCTTTAAATGTTTTACCCCTTCTAAAAATAATACTAGGTCAAAGCCCTAATTTATCCTTGACCCCTAGTTGACTGCTTAATACAGTCCAATTTTTACTCAAAATATCAAAAATTTCACTATGGTCAATAGAAAACCTAGTAATGAAGGATGTAGCTGAAAATAAACCTGTCTCAACTTCATTACAAACAGCTGAAGTAGCTATGACATTTTCCTGACAATCAATGGTCCCCTTCAATAATGGACTAAACATTCCTCTCAATAAAATCAAGGGGGTAGCCTCTTGATAAAAACATATTGTTCATCTTCCTACATTGATCTTGAAAATCTACCTCCCTGTTAACCATACGGGAGATCTGAACAAATTGCCCTTTTACTAGGCCCCTTTTAACATGCAAAGGATGACAACTGGTATAGTGCAACAAACTATTGCTGTAGGTAGGCTTTCTATACAGATTACTGACTAAGCAATGATCGACCAAGTCTTTGGAAACCATGACATCCAAATAATTCATAGCCTCCTTGTTGTAATTGTAGGCAAACTTAAGAAATTCTGTAGAATTATTAATGAAATCAAGAAAATCCTGTACTTCATGCTCATCCCCTTTCCAGAAAAACAAAAACAAATCATCAATATATCTCAGGTGCAAACTCCATAATCCTGTAAATGGAGAATTAAAGAGAAATTTACACTCTCACATGAGCATTATGATGTTCGCAAAAATGGGGGCACAACATGCCCCAATAGCTACCCCTGTGAGTTGTTTAAAGAATTGACCTTCAAAAAACACAAAATTGTGTTTCAACACTAATTCCATAAGCGTAACTAATACTGCAACATCATTATTGCTAAATTTGTTAGAATCAAATAAAAACTCTTCGAGCCATTCGAGCCCAAGTGTATGTGGAATCACATTGAACAAATTGACAAGATCTACTGTCAAAAAAGAAACATTTTCTGTCACTAATAATCGATTACGTTTTTCCAGGAAGTGCCAAGAGTCAATGCATAAATGCTGTTCTTCCCCCAAGATGGCCTTTAACCTATAATCAATGTATTTACCAATAAAAACTGTTTTAGAACCCGCAACACTAACAATGGGTCTCATTGGGGGGGTCATATACATTTTTATATATTTTAGGAATACCGAAAATATTCAGTACCCTGGAGTGGATGACACTTAAAAAATTCAACAAATCAATATCGATCTGGCCTTGGTCAAACAAATCCTTCAAGGCCAGATCTATTTTATAGTTAAAAATGTTAACCAGGTTTCGTGACACTTCCTCATAAAGTATACCATCCCAAAGCATCATGCTCATTCAGTTGTTGTAATCAGCTTTAGTCATAATGGCCACCCCGCCCCTCTTATCAGGTCTCATCACTCTTAGAGATTTATTGGAAACTAACTTATTCAATAACATTATTTCATTGGTGTTAAGATTGCCCATACTACTATCAACAGGATTATTGGTTAATAGTGTTATAAAATCAAATTCACAAAGGGTTTCAAACAAATGAAGAACGCCAGGTAGTGGAGGATTCCAGAAACTGACTCTAAACAAAATACCATCACTAATCCTGTCGTTCTCAAACATTAATTTAAAATTAAGTTTTCTTACAAATGCTTTTAAGTCAATAATCAGTTCAACCAAGTTAGATCTTGCTGTAGGAACAAAGTTAAATCCATTACTGAGTATATCTGGTAAATCAGAGTCAAAAGTTTGTAAGGAATAATTGTGTATGATGAAATCCCCTTGCACATTGCTTTGGGCAGTATAACCACTCACATCAAAGTCACAAATATCATTGAATCTACTATTAAGAATAAACCATATCATTGTTAGAGTCAATAACAACAACCTCACTGGGTATACTATTTGGATTTAAAACTAATTCTACCTGTGTGATTGCCTCGCTCCGTTCCAAGCTAAATTTCCTTGCTGATAGGACCCCCTCTGATAATTCTACTGTGGCCTGTACTGTGGCCTCCTTGCTTGATTTCGAATCCTTTCCGATCTCCGTGGAGGATTCCGCCCTAAAGGGGCTCCATTGGTCGGTCGCTCTTCAGCTCTCCCTCCAGGAACCTCACTGTTACCTCCTACTGTGTCACACACAGTCTGCAATTTGTTAATGGGTGGGGGTTTTGGATATACCGCACCAACATTATAGGCTGCAATGTCTCTTTGTAACTTTTTTGCTTTTCTCAGTTGAATCTCCCCAATTGCTCTGTCAGTTTTATCTAATGCAGCTTTATAAGCCAAAATAGATGTTTCAAACAACAAATCCTCATGTAGAATTCTATCCAACTCACTCAGTTCTACATAAAGTAAGTCAATAGAGTTTTGATTGTATTTCCATTAATTCCAACAGCTCCATGCCTTGCTTATCAAAGAGCGCTACTAGTTCACAATGTAAAGGGGAATCATTAACTAAGCTATTTGGGTATTTCCAACTCTGTAACCCTTTAGGGACCAGTTTGTTTTTTATGCAGTCCCAAAATAGGCATTCTCCACCTGGAGCTTTCTCACTTTGATCAATTTGGTTTCAAATACAGTTAATGTTTGTTGAAAGGTCCCCCTTTCAGTCACCACATTGTTAGTCCGGTTAAAGGAAAATAATAATAATGTCCATGTCCATTTAAGCTAACAGAATTATTCTACTTATACCTAAACTAATTAACAATGACCAAACCGGGTTTAATTTAAATAGACAAGTACAGGATAATATAATAAGAATACATACTTTAATAGACTATGCAAATAAAAATCATTAGTCTCGATTTAGATAAGGCTTTTGACTCAGTTAATTGGTCATACCTGTTTAAAACTGTTAAAGTATGTAATTTCTCACCTAAGCTAATAACATTAATTTCTAAGTTATACAATAACTCTAGTGCTTATGTTAAAATAGGTATTTTCTTTCTAATTCCTTTAAATTACAAAAAAGGCAAAAAACAAGGCTGTCCATTATTACCTTTACTTTTTACAGTAACTAAAAAACCCTTTGCTAATTGTATTAGATCCAATAAGAACATTAATGGTATCAAAATAAAGATTTCAAAATAAAGATTCAACTATATGCTGATGAGATTTTACTAACAATAATAAATATAGACAAATCATTACAACGTATAATTAATTTTGAGTCAGTTTGAAGATATCTTGAACTTAAGATTTAATCATAATAAAACAAGTGCATTACTAATTGAAGAAATCTCAAACTTAAAATTTCATCATAATAAACCAAGTACATTATTAATTAATACAAAAATAAAAAAAAATCAAACAAAAAATATTCTAACTTCAATTGGAACATCAGTCAAATGAAATGCCTTGTTATAACCATTATGCCTAATGTTAAAGAAATGATACAAACAATCTTTCAATGGTTGTTGATAACATTTTAAGTTTAGTCACAAATTGGAACAAATTCTTCTTTATCATGGAAGGAAGATTAATGCTTATTAAGATAGTATGTTTCCCTAAAATATTGTTTGTGTTACAATCTTTAGCACAATCTCCACCAGAAAATTGATGAAGAAGATAAATAATATTCTATTTAAAATTTTTGGCATCCTAATAAACCAAGAATTTCCTTTGATTGTCAGAGAAAATGTTGGGATAATGGTGGAAAAAGATTCCCTAATATTCAATTGTATGCTAACAATTGTAAAATTTACGTCATTGTGGATAAACTCATCTTATGATTCAAAATGGAAACAAATACATCAAGAAATATTATTAGCAGATAACAGATATACCACAACCAGTCATAAACAAATAGTCTTGAATAGTTTTATCTGGTTATTAAAAGATTTTTGCATAAATGGAATCACACACTTGTCTCAAATATCCTATTTAAATAACATAATTTCCTCTTTCCAGAACTCACACATTCTAACCATTGTATTAAAGACTCAATATTTTCTATGTTACCAATTGCATATACAAATAACTGCTTAAAAACTTATAACTTCTATTTAACCTAGATAAGAAATAATTACCCAAATTATTGGAATTCTTAATAAATATCAATACTAATGTAATGAAAATGAATCATATTTGTCATACGTTTAAAAACTCTTAAGTTAGATTTCACATATTTAAACAATTCACGTAATTTATTGGCATCAATTCTTAAATGGTACTGATATATATACTGTTGAAAATTTAAGGTCCAAATGCAATCAAGATTCTGAGAATTGGTTAATTTTATAAATATTTAGAGACTTTGTGGACACATAGATTAATATGATATTACCCTAGATAAATCATTCCCCAAATTATTGGAATTCTTAATAAATTGTAATAATAATGCAATGAAAAATAAATCACATTTGTCACAAATTTATAAAACTCAAGTTAAAGTTCACATATTTAGACAATTCGTATTGGAACTACGCCTCAAAAATTAATAATCATGACTTCTCTGAAGAATACAAGAAAATAATATTAAAATATACATTTAAACCCACATCTTCATTATACTGGAAAATTTTCACTTGGAAATTTTTACAGAGAACGTTTGTCACTCCTAACAAAATTACAATTATGTATACATCAAATAGAATTAAATGCTGGAAAAGTGATTCTGAAATATAAATATGAATTCAAAGTCATCTCCCCTTTTTGGAAAGAAATTAATAACTTCACTCGAGCTCTATGGTCAGACAGATATAATATTTCCAAATCATTAATTTTATTCAATGCTCCAATTCCTGAGATAATTCTAAAAACCTAAGTGTGTCTTCTTTGGTCTATTCTTGCTATAGACAGAAATGTAATTACTAAAATTGGAAAAGTAAAGTTATTCCCTCTAATGTTGAATTTATTAGTATGGCAACAATTGCTTGCAGTAGTGAACTGCATACTATAAGGATGAGAACATCTAATTGTACAAATTCATGTAAATCTTAACTTAAAGTAAAAGACTTGCTTGAAAAATATTAATTGTTGTTGATATGTATAACTTTGATGTATTAATTAGCTGTGGACCTATGTAATAGTTATTTGTTTACACTAGTACTGTGAGGAAGCCAATAAGTGCCTCTACCTAAGAGTGGAAAGAACACGGTGACTGTTTGACTGGTAATCCAATCACACCTTTATTGTAGTAAATGTTAAAAACAAGGTAATAATCAAAATAACACCAAGTACTGAAAAAAAAGAAATTGTAAACTGAATAATAGTTAAGCGCTTTCACCCAGTATATCAGGGCTTCTTCAGAACTAGTTTTCTGTTGACATGTCAGCTGTTTTAAGCCTTTTTAGGCGCCAAATTAAGATTTAAAATTTTAAAGTGATATTAGCCCTATTACATGACCTATTTCACATAAAATGCATAAATATACAATATAAATAAAGAAGAAACCATTTCCTATTATAAATAACTTGTATAAAAATACTACATGATATTAAGTCTAGTGACAACAATGATGTTAAAGTATAAATATATATATATATATATATATATATATATATATATATATATATATATATATATATATATACATTATACAGTTAATATATGATGATATTTGATGAATGTATGATGAATAAAGGTATAAAACTGAACTGAAAAAATATGCTCTAAAATGTCACCATAAATATAATGAAATATAATGAATAAATACATATAAATCAATACTATAGTATAATATTAAATGGTATTAAACACTGTATTGTAAATGTTAAGAATATGTGTTATAAATAGTTAAAAAATAAAATATTAAATAAATAAATATGTTTTATATTATATTTTAAAATTTGATTTAAAAATAGTTGGAAGTTGTCTATAATAATTCCAAAAATGGTTTTACAGATATATATTCATTTAATCCAGGGGGTGTTGTGGCATCTAATAAAATTTGCCATTTCGCTTCCTTATAATTTAATAAACTTTTACAATCATCTCCCTTAGGATCTACTTTTACCACTTCTAAAATGTTGAATTTAAATTCATGATCTGCACCTTCCCTATCAATGTGCCTATAAATAGCATTATTTTTGTCTTTAGTTCTTATACAGTACAAATGGTCGTAAATCCTTTTTCTAAAATTTCTCTCTGTTTTTTCTATATAAAAACCTGGACATTTCTGACATTTACCCAGATAAACAACCATTTTGCTATTACAATTACCTGTCTTACATATTATTCGTTTTTTGTGTGCATTATCTAACTCTATATATCTCTCTTCTGAGATATATTTACATTGATTACAAGACCCACATTTTTTAGTCCCATTAGTGGTCGTCTTTTCTCCATTTTTGTTATTATTTTTATATTCCACTATCTGTTTGATATTTTTCCCCATTTTATAAATAAAATTGGGTCTTTTACACACAATCTTGGAAAGATGAGTGTCATCAGTTAAAATATACCAAACATTATTTATATTTTTTTTGATATAGTCTGTAGCCATATTAAACTGTATAATACATGCTCTATTAAATCTTTCTATATTAATATTATCATTGATTGGAAGTACATTTCCCTCTTATTTATCAACTAAATACTTACTACCTAATAAAGGTCTGTATCTAGTATTTCTGAATTGCATGATATATTGAATCATGTCTTCCAACATACTAACAGGGTAGCCTCTTTGTGTAAATAACTCCTTAATAAATTCCAATTCAACTTTTAAATACTCGTCTCCAGATGCCATACATGCTGCCCTTACACATTGTCCTTTAAAAATATTTTTCTTTAATTTATCAGGGTGGCAGCTAGTATATTCTAAATAATTGTTGGAAAAAGTATTTTTTCTGTATATAGTAGAATTTAATTTATCACCCTGATATGTTATGTAGGGGTCCAAATAGGGTACTCCTGTTTTGTTAACCGAATGTGCGAATTTTAAATATTCACTGCTGCTATTTAAAAATTTTTAAAATAATTCTAATCTGTTTTCATCTGCCTCTCATAAAATATAAATATCATCCCAAAAGTGTGAATAATAAGAAATGTATTGAAAATATTCACTGTTAAATAATACTGTTTCTTCCCAATGAAGCATCACCAGATTGGCGTAGATGGGAGCACATGCTGCTCCCATCGCAACACCTCTAATTTGCTTGAAATATTTGCCTTCAAAAAATATAAAATTATTGTCTAATACAATGGCCATCATTTCTTCTATTAAATTTCATCCCATGGCATGTTCGCATGTTTCCTAATGCTACTGGTGAATGCTTCTAACCCTTTTTCTTTGGGTATGCAAGAAAATAATTCAATTACATCGATTGTAAGAAAATACATGTTGTCATAATTCCTTTTTATTGGATAATTTTCCAAGAAAATCCATGAGTCCTTTACCATATGTGTAATTTTTTCATACAAAAATTTTAATTTGGTGTCTATATATTTTCCCAATGGGAAAGTCTTAGACTTGCTACCTGAGACAATCGGTCGCATAGGGGGATCTAATGCAACTTTATGCACCTTAGGTATTCCTATAAGGGTAGCAAGTTTAGGAGACTTGACTTTTAAAAAATCATATGTCTCTTTTGCTATTCTTCCCCCTATATAATATTCCTCAATGTAGGAATCAATCCTGAAATAAGCTATATTTAGCTCATTCAAAGAAATCGGGATATAATTTCCAGAATAGTATAATATATCATATATTTTCTTTGTATATTGAATGTTATCGTAAAGAACTACCCCTCCCCCTTTGTCAGATTTCAGTACTCTAATATTATGGTTGTCTCTGATGTTCAGTAGCATCTTTTCCTCTTCTTGGATTAAATTATTAGTACAAGTTATTTGTTTCAATTTACCAGATTCACGGTATATTTCTTTAGTAGTGATTTTTTCATACAATTCCACTTTTGGATGACTTGGAGGCACAAATGTACTGGTTTTCTTTAACCCTGTCCTTGTATTAGTGTGAAAATCAAAATAACCAACATCAGATTTATCAGAATTATTAAAATAAACATTTAAATTGATTTTTCTAATGAATTTCTTAAAATCAATAATAGTGTCCACAATATCAAATTTCGGATTGGGAATAAATTTCATCCCTTTTACGAATAAATCAAAATGTGTTTGATCTATTATTAAGTCTGTATAATTGTATATGTTAAAATTTTTATATCTATAAATGTTGCCACTTATTACAATATCATTTCTCTTCTATGATCGATAACAATTAACTTCATTCTCTAAGTTTCCTTCTAAAATCTCTTTCTCCTTGCATAATTCTGGTACCCGTTCTTGTAAGGTTGAGTGTATTCTCTTTTTACCCTCTGAAAATCCCCATCATAAACATGTCCCCCAAAAGTTTACAAATTATTTATGTTGCCTTTACTTTGATAGTGTGTGAATCTCTTTTCTCCTCTCTCCTGTGTAGCTTTACTAGTATTATTATAAAAACTGCCAACGTTATCTTTGATGTATGGCCAAATATAAGCTGTATTCTTGTTATATTGCTCACTATCCCTTTCTAACTTTTTGAATTTTCGTTTAGTTATGTTAGAAATCCACTTATTTGCTTCCTGATACTGTTTATTATATAGATTTTCCCATTCAGGGAATAAGAGATCATTAATAATATTATTGTTTAACTTTTCTGCTTCTATAATTAATTTGCTAAGTTTCTCATCATTATATTTCATAAGTAACTGCATAAAATTGAATCCACATTCATCAAAAAAATCATTAAATTCTTTCTTTGCTTCACCAGACAATTCAAGTCCTAAGGGCAACTTGAAAAATCTTAAGCCCATAGGTACTATTTTCTTATCAATATTTCTAGATAAATAGGCATTGTCTATTTTAAGCCCATTTATACTTTTCAATTTTTTGCCTAATGTGAAAATCATATTCTTTAAATTCCCATATTCAATGACATCAGGATTCGATAAATTGCTACAACTTTTACAGTCTTCCATTTGGTGATTCACAGTCAAAAAATTATTGAATTTGTTGTTTGTGTTGTCCACACCTTGACTATTCACTTTTCCTGAGGTGTGGACTGAATTAGAATTTAATTTATCTGTACCTTTACTATGCTGGGAAAAATTGTCCAGCAACAGTAGAATATGTTTTTGAAGGAAATATTCGCTTAGGTTTGGAGGCAGTTCTCAATGCTTCTTCATTTATATCATATACTGAAAAATCAAATGTAAAATCAGTAAGGTTGATTTTGCTACTATTAAAAGATTCCCGTATGTCCAATACGTTAGTTGCTTCCTCCCTATGAGCACATTGACCATTGGGAATATCCAAACTGTCCACAGATGCTTGCTCTTCACCACAATCAGTACACTTAGTATTGTGAGGTACTGAGTTAATCTGCTTGATATTGGCATTACGTTCACGTTGGTCGATATCAGTCATTTAAAGCTGAGATGTAACAGTACCTGTATTAAAACCTTGTTTCCCTTGCGTAGTGAACATTCCATGGCTTTCATGATCGCCAGTCTCCTGTTCCCCTCTACCGCTCTGTATTAACTGTTTAACTAACGGTGTTAAACTCTTCAATTCACCCTTTAAAACGAGTATATCATCTCGAATGTTAACCAGACCATCGTTTTCCTTGTCAATACCCAACTGGGACAAATCTCCATTAGTAGGTAGCGCACCGGTGTGCTCCATAGCAGAATCGACAACAACTGAATGCAATAAGCCAACGACTAAATAAACTAGTACTGCGAGGACGCCAATAAGTGCCTCTACCTAAGAGCAGAAAGAACACGGTGACTGTTCGACTGGTAATCCAATGACACCTTTATTGTAGTAAATGTTAAAAACAAGGTAATAATCAAAATAACACCAAGTACTGAAAAAAAAAGAAATCGTAAACTGAATACTAGTTAAGTGCTTTCATCCAGTATATCCGGGCTTCTTCAGAACTAGTATCTGTTGACATGTCAGCTGTTTAAAGCCTAATAAAAGAGGCACTTATTGGCGTCCTCGCAGTACTAGTTTATTAAGTCGTTGGCTTACTGCATTTAATAGTTATTTGTTTGTTTTATAACTGATGTGTTTATATATTGTTTTAAAGCCAAATAAAAAATAAAAAAAAATGAAGTCAGTTTGAACACTAAATAGATTCTGACCCAGATGATTTAGAATCAATTGGCTGCCTGGGCACTAGAAGAACTAGCCGAGGAGGGTGTGAATGAACAGTCAGTGCTGGAACAGACATTCTGAAGGTGGGTGGGGGGAAGCAATGGAGGTAACTCATTCAGCATGCTACGGCATGGGTTGAAAATGCTCATTTTGCTTGCTCTCCCTGTGTAGTAACTGTCATTCTGCCTGTGCATGGCAGCATATACAAACCACAGGAGTGGTAACAAGGAATATGTGTGCATCAGGCTGCTTTTGTGTATCTAACTGGTCTAGGGGAATAATGATTTACCATTCCGATTGTATGAAGACTCCTTTTCTGGATGGTGCTTGTCACTAAATATAGTTATCAGAGACCAAAGACACTAATAGGCTAATCTCCTGTGGAGATTGGAGGGTCCTTTCCAAAGGGTGAAGTGGGGTGTAACAACTGATGAATGGTTGCCATTAGCCTAGTACACACCTATGAACCTATGAAAGAGTTTTTAGTATTGTCATGTGTAAGATTATGGTTAGGGCAAGGTATGGTTAGGGTTATGGTTATGATTAGCACACACGAGTAACTCTAATCCTAATTCCACACAAGAGTTTTACCAAAAATTGGCACTACACAAGAAAAAAGGAATGACTTGAGCACATGCGCATACAACACAACACAAAACATGCACAACACCGAATCTATTCCCTTACCTAACCCTAACCACGAACACTTGCACAGACATGCCAACTGCTATATCACAGTTTTGTAGATCTTCACAACCAACCATTTTTCATTCAAATATTAATTTTCCTGTACAGTCCTACTTACCTACACTATATAAGTCTAAATTCAACCATATGTGATTCATAGAAATGAGTATTCACTCTTTTGTGCATTATCTTTCTTTTACACCCATAGGAGCTTTTCAACTAAATGAGTATTCAACCTTTGACTTTCAACCATGTATGAATATATATTTATGTATACCTACACATGCATATATATATATATATATATATATATATATATATATATATATATATATAGATGCAGATATATGCAAGCTAATGAAGATAAGGAGATATGCATCTTTGCAGACAGTGATTTTATCTTTGAACATCTAGACATGATCTACCAAAACACTAGAAATAAATCTGGTATATTATAATTTTCAGTAAGCAGAAACTCACACATTATGATATCTCTGAATATTAGCTTGATACATAAAGTATTAGAATATGGTAAGCTGCCCTTGTCCTAAGAAAATGAACTGTAAGTTAGAAATAAGGGAAATTAATTGGCACATGGAGCTATGAGGTAGTTAAAGGCTTCTTAAAATGGATCTGTACTATTTGAAATCCATAAGGATGAAAAGAAATTTGATACGGGCATTTAAGGCTACTAGTGACAAGTTTGTGCATTATTGTTTTGGGGTTATTACCTGTAGAACATTCACTAAATTCAGTATGGATATTGAATTAAGAAAGAGACGTTCTAGGGAAAGAATAGTGGCATCATACAAAGTGTTTCTCAGTGGTATCAGATATGCTACAAATATTATTTAAGACTTTTATACAGACAAATGAGGGATGGGATTTAAGTGAGGATCTTCGCAGGTTATACAGAGATCAAATCTGGAACTTAAACTCCTAAATTTAGCTTATGCAATGTTAAGCAAGTATTTCAGCATGATACTTAATGCTTCACATTATCAGGTGGTTTGCAGTCTAAAATGGTTGCTGACTGGCTCATGTATTATGTGTTCACTCAATGTGGGGGAGGGGTGGGTAAACCATGACAAAAACATCAGTAATGTAAACATAATCTAATATCATAAAACTCTGTTCACCTTGGCACTCTTACAACCCAAGCAGACCCCTGTAAGTAACTTGAGTTGTATTAAACCCATCCTTACTGTTAACATTCAGGCTGACAATAATACTGGCAATTGCCTTTGTCATGCAAATTTTTCAATTATTTAAGTAATCTTTCCTAACATTTAAGCTAACTTCTATTTCCTGAAATCAAATATTTCATTGCTGAAAACACAATAATTTTAAAACTTGAATACATCAATCTTTATAAAAAAAAAATAAACAGAACATACCATTTCATAGAGTCAGACATTATGATGACAGCACTGAAATGTTCCAGTTACTAGTGACTACCAAACCAAAGATATTGTGTGTATTGACCTTTTGTCTCTTGTAATTGGGAAATAAACTATTCAGGACAAGTCCATGGTTGTGACAGATGTTTTCTAGTTGCTTCATCATATCTCAAGTGCACTATTTGTTAAAAGAAAAACACTAACACTTGAAATGTTCATTTAAAACTGTCAGTGATCCAGTCTACTGTACATACTAACCTGTCAGATTTGATAATACCAGTACTGTGTTTTTAGCGGACATTTAAAATGCACTGGAATTCTGGGTGCAGAAAACAATAGAAGTATGCTTGGGGATGGTGATACAGAGGAGCAAGTTGTCACCATGTGTAATTAAGATGGATACCCATAGCTCTTATCAAAGTGTTTTATAAATGAGTGTGCGAATCCCCTCCACTTCCTGCTAAGTCAAAGAGTTAATGTCAACAAAGACTAACACAGGTGTCTGTTTTTTTCCCCAAAAATGTAAGATGCCAGTAATAAGGACTACATTGCATACATGGATTAAAAAATTAGAAAAATAAAACTCTGAAATACACCACAGAGCATCTGAAACCCCATGACATCTAGGTGAATAGCTGCCCCAGACCCTGTCCTGTTTCACTTATTTCCTACAGAGGTATTGTAGCACAATCTTAGCCAAATCCACAATGATCTCATGATTTGATCACATTCACATTGATGGCATAAGTTTGCCCGCAAATACTGTGCAGCATTTTGGACATCTTCATGAAGAACATAACACTGCTCTGATTCTGTATTACGTAATAGTAAAAAGTAATGAGATTTAATCTGAACTATAAGGGTTCTCATTTTTTAAAATGTATGCTTTTGTTGTTAAACTGAAAAATTGTATTACTCAAAAAAGAAATTACCCTTCTTTTTTAATATCATCATATGTTCTATCTTTGCTGTTCATAACTTTTTGCTGATGAAAACATTTAGAGACATATTTCTTATGTACTGCGCTTGTATAAGCTTTGTAAATGGCAGCATCTGCACAGTGCATTGCTTTAGTACAGTTTTTGGTAGTTTGTGTTGCTAATTATTTTATGACGTGATTGTATACCTACAGAACAGACTTGTTTTCTTCCAAGGACTTAAAAGGTGAATGTGAAATATTATTTATTTCACTTTGAAGGGGGTTACTGTTAAAATAAATAGTTGATGTGTTTATTTGGCTAGCTACAGTAGAAAATGGTTGTCATAGTTTTCTTGTGACAGTAGGATGCACTGTTTTATTTCTTATATTTCAGTTTTGGTGACTTACAGAGCTTCTTTTCACTGTTAAAAGTAGATGCTCAGATGGATTGTAATGTTTGATCATTAACCATTTATCAATCTTGCAACTGGTCACTGATAACATGATTCAGATTCAACAGGGAGACGTCTTTAGAAAGAGCTACATAACTGAAGGAGCACTCTGGAAACAGGGGCAATTCAGTTATCTTCTGTTACACGACTTCCTCATACAGCCATAATGTCCTTGAAATGTACATCACTACAGCTGAGGAGAAGAAAAATGGCCTATTATAAACACAAGAGATTAAACCAAAAGACAAATAATAAGAGGTCAGTCTTTACCACCTCTATGTTGTGGTGATGTATAGAGAAAGTGCCTTTCTCTGGAACATTTAGATATTGCTTTTATGGGCAATGTCAGGTTGGACTAAAAGGCCCAGTCTGAGTTTACCAAATCTAGGGAGAAAATGCAATACATAATATAATATGGAAAGCCATCACACTGTGTTTTCTGAAAGTTGGACTTATGGCACTAGGTACAAAGCTAATGCACTATGCTATCAAAGTTCTCAAAACACAGGTAGGACAAGACTGTAAAAGCTGTAGTCATAATTCTTACAATCTGATCATTGCTCTCTAATTTGTCACTTTTAGGGCCACGTTCTGTCTGACAGCTAATCGTGTATACTGTCATGGTAGACAAATGCAAGGCTAACAGGAATGATAATCAGCAAGAACTAAATTTTCCCTCCAACACAACACCAGGAGTAACTGAACAGAGTATGGACTCCTGGGAAAAGAACATGAAGATAAAGGGAAGGGAGTGGGATCTTCTGGGCAATGTGTACTATAACTCAGGACTCAGGACATAACAGAAGAATTGCTAGTCAGGGTCTCGTTAACCTTAAAGATAATTATATAGCTACTTCTGGCATAGTGTACTGACCATTAAGAACAGATCCTGACTTAATGAATCTCCAATTATGCTTAACAAAAGTCTAAAATTGTGGCAGCAACTGGGAGTTAATATAAAAAAAAATAGAGATCAGAACAGATGGTAAATGCCTAAGAGTTCAAGCAGTCGGAAAATAAAAGCAAAATGCATTAAATTCCAATGTCTTGCCATTTGAAAGAATGATAAGTGACACAATTGCTTAGAGTAATATGCAGCAGCCAAGGTCCAGGCCACATCTAAAGATTTACTGGAGTTAAGTTTAGCTGATATATAAAAAGGCAATACTAAATTGGATGACATTATGGTGAGATAATTTATTAGGCAGAACAAAGTGAACTGCAACCTTCATGCAATACTGGGACTCTGTACTGCCCTGGCAGCTGCAAGACAACCAGCTATGACTCCTTTATTTCAGCTTGAAATAATCTCTCTTCCATAGTTCAGAAACTTCATGTACAGTAGTACTTTAAGGTTCAGCTTGGACCCTCCTTCTCTAGTTTGTATCCCATAATCAAAGGATTATCAAAGATCCATCATAAACCATCTACTTTTCTCCTTTATTAATTACCTGTCCATGAATCTCCTCCAGTTCAGTATAATACTATATGCAGAAAGCATGGCCACGTAGAGAGCAAAATGTTCTTGTTTGCTATCAAAACAGATTTCATCACTTCTAACTGGATATTAACAAAAATTTATTTATTTTATTTTATTTATTTGAAGTTTGTTTGCCAGGATGGTCCATTGGGATGAATGAGCCTATTTTCATTGGAGTCCTGGGGAGAAAAGCACCATAGATGCAATATCAAATATAAAAGTAAAAAAAAAATAAAGTAAATACAATAAAATAACATGACAGTTTGTTAAAGTGTCAGAACAGTGCATTTAAGCACAAGTAAATGTTAATACAACTGTAAAACACAGAAGAGCAAATGCAACAATTCATATCAGTTTACATTTTTTAGTCTCTATGTTTACTAGAAAAAAGAAAAAGAAAAAAAATGTTAAAATAAGACAATAGTTAGTAGGAATGTGCAGCAGATATTAACATAAGAGGTTAATTGCAATGTGTATGTTCCCATGGGGGGATGTGATTGTAGACTAAGGGGGGTAAGGTAGTAGCTGGGGATGTTATGCAGGATGGGAACATGAGCATTCCCAGAGAGATGATAAATGTGAGTGGAGGAGAGTTTTAAAGATGGGAAGGCTGCTGGTGCTGCGGATATGAGGTGGGAGGGAGTTCCAGAGATGGGCTAGGGAAAAGGAGAGTAAGAGTTTGCCTGCTGGACGGGCAGGTTTGTGGAGTTCAATTAGGTTCTGAGTGCTGGTTCTTAGGGGTCTGCTAAGTTGGTGCATGGTGAAGGTTGAGGCGAGTGAGGGGCAGAGTGAGGGCTTGAAAATGAGCTTATGAGCATGAGTTAGTTGAGTGTAGATAAGGTAGTTGGGAAGCTCTAGCCAATTTAGTTTGTGGAGGGCAGTACAGTGATGGGAGGAGGATCTGTGCCCAGTGGTGAATTTGGCGATTTTGTTATAGCAGGAGGAGAGTTTTGTTTTGATAGAGGATTTTAGGTTGGTTAAGAGTGGGGCACCATAAAGGAGAGAAGGGATGAGGTATGTGGTAGAGAGGAGGAATCTAGTGGATGGGGAGAGGAAGAGCATATGGCGGTAGAACATACCGAGTTTCTGATGTGTTTTTTTAATGTTTATTTGTATATGGGAATCAAATTTAAGCTGATTATCGATGAGGGCTCCTAACAGTTTAGCACTGGAAACAATTTCTAGGGATGTGTTGTTGTGACTGGTTATGAGGAAAGAATTTATGTTGATAGTTATGCTTTTGGATGGGGTGAATAACATAAGTTTGGTTTTTGATGGATTGAGAGCTAGATGGTTATCATGCATCCATGTTTCAGTGGTTGAGAAGGCATCTTGAGTTACTTTTATAAGGGAGGGAATGGAGTTTGCAGCACAGATAATTGATGAATCGTCTGCATATTGGACTATTTTAGCATTTGGGATATTGTGGTAGAAGTCATTAATGAAGATGTTGAACAGTAAGGGACCTAATATGGAACCTTGGGGTACACCAGTGACAGTGTTGAAGAATGAGGAAGTAGATTTCTTCCATTTAACAGATTGTTGCCTGTTGGAAAGGTAACTGGTAAACCAGTTGATACAAGAGGGTGAAAGATGTAGGTTAGAGAGTTTGGTCAGCAGGAGGGCATGGGAGATGGTATCAAAAGCCTTAGAAAGGTCTAGGAGGAGGGTGGAGACAATGCAGTTAGAGTCTCTAGCTTTATTTACAGTTTCGAGGAAGGAGAGTAGTGCAGTAGAAGTGCTGTGACCGGGTCTGAATCCATGTTGTGTTGGGGTTAGTAGGTGGCTGTTGGTGAGGTATGGTAATAGTTGTATGTGGATACATTTTTCAAGTAGTTTAGAGATGGGAGATAAGATGGCAATAGGTCTAAAGTTGGAGATGTTATTATTGTTTCCTCCTTTATGGAGGGGAATAATGTAGGCTTTTTTCCAAATTTGGGGTACATAACCTTCTTGGATTGACCAGTTTATAAGTATACAGATGGGGAAGGCAATGGATTCAGCAGCTGTCTTTAGGAAAAAGGAAGGGATTTTATCAAGGGCATTAGAGCAAGGTTTTAATTTAAAAAGGAATTTTTTATAGTAGATACAGGTATGGGTTTGAGAGAGAAGAGAGGGAGGTGGGAGGTGAAAGAACCTGGGGAGGAAGGGGTAGTGGGAATTGTAGCTGGATGAGTGGAGTTATTTGTGAAGGATGATATTAATTTAGATATGGAGTCAATGAAGAAGCTGTTAAATTGGGAGGCTAGGTCAGTATCAGAAGTATTGTGATCAGGGTGTGGGTTTTCCTTTTTGCCAGGGTTGAAGAGGGAGGAGATACTATCCCAGAATTTTTTTGGGTTAGCCTTGTGATTATTTTGGAGGGTGATATAGTAGGATTTGTGGTCAGAAGTGATAAGTTTCTTAACTCTGTTGCGGAGTATTTTGTATTCATTTAGGGTGGCTGGGGTTTTGTTTTTATAGTGGTTTTTCAAGGCTTTATCACGGAGGCACATGACAGCTAAGGTATCTTTGGATAATCATGGGATGGTTTTGCTCTCTATTCTTTTTGTTCTTGGGGGGGGCAAGGTGTCTAAAAGGTTTAGAAATGATGTATTAAAATAGGTGACAGCTTCATCTAGGGGAAGTGTATTTTGGGGATTCCAGTTAAATTGTTTAAGTAATTCAGAGAAGGTGTTGTGGTTAAAGTTTTTTAAGGAGCGTACAGAGATGGTGGTATGTGACAGTTGCGGAGAGGGAGAGTGACAGTGAGCAAAAGTAGGAAAGTGGTCACTGAAAGAGTAAGGGAGTGTACCACTACTTGAGGTAAAGTGTGGGTGTGATACCAGAATCCAGTCTAGGGTGCTACCAGAGGAATGGTCCTTAGATGGTCTGGTTATTGAATTGATTAACTGATGAAAGTTGTAGAGGTTTATATTTAGGGGGTTAGTTGGGCATTGGACAGAGGACCAGTTGATGTTAACGTCACCTAGGATAATAGTTTCATTAGTAATGTTGGTGGAGAGCCAAGAGAGAATGTCCTCAAGAATAGGGATGTTATCACCAGGAGGGATATAGAGGGAGGCTAGGCATATTGTTTTATGCTTGTTTAGGTGGAGTAGGGCTAGAAGTACTTTGACATTGGCAAATTGGGGAACTGGCTTAGAATATGAAGTAACTGAAAAGGAAGAGGAGTAGAGTACAGCAACTCCACCTCCTTTTTTGTGGGTTCTGTCTTTCCTGATGATATTGTAGTTGGGGGGAGTTTTTTATGAATCTTTTATGGTGGGTTTTAGCCATGTTTCAGAGATTGACAGTATGTCAGGGTTGTTATGGAGAAGCCAGGCATGGAGGTTGGGGATTTTGTTACATATACTTTGAGCATTTAATGCTGAGAAGGAGAGGGTTTTTGTAGATGAAGGTGTGTAGGAGGGGGTTGCTGAGGAGCTGAGGGAAGAGGGACCAGGGTTAGGGTGTATGTCTAAGTTGGTGAAGATGAAAAGAAAGGTAATTAGAGAGTTTTGTGTATGGTTTAAGGGTTGTATGTTTTGTAAAAGTAGTGCAAATCAGGCTTGGAGTAATATGTTTGTAGGTGGAACACAGTTTGAAGGGTAAGAGTAGGGAGGGGTTGCAGAAGTATAGGTGAGGGCTTATGGAGGCGGAGGAGTGTTTGTGTTGTTTAGGGATTGAACTGCTTATGTGATAGTGGGGGGAGTGAGTAGTGTTAAAGGGTTTGGTGATGTAGGTTAGATAGGATAAACTTAGTAGTAGTAGTAGATGGGTTATAAGTGAGGAAGGTTTTGTTAGCATTGCTGTAGTTTAGGGTTGTAGTTGGTATGAGTGATTGGTGTGAAAGGAGTGCTGTATGGCTGGGAGTGGTTAGGCTAGATGATTGAGATGTGGTAGGGGGTGGAGCCAGGAAGTAGGGGGTGGAGATAGAGAGGCTGATTGGAGTGGGTGTGGTTAGTGGGGTATAAATGTAGAGGTATTGAGGGTGGGTGGGAATTGGGGGCAGGGTAGGGGAGCGGAGTGAGCCCGTAGGGCGAATGGAGCTAGAAGAGCCAGGAGATGAAGACCAGGGATGAGGCTATGAAAAACAATCAGTAAGGATAGGAGTAGAGACACAAGGTAAGAAACATAAGGTAAGTAGTCACAGGGGTTAGGGACAGGGTGGTGAGTTAAAGGTGGAAGGAAAACATAGAATTCACAAGGTGGAGAGGTAGAGAAGGCAGTTGGTGATTTTATTTTCTTGTCTTAGTTATTCCTTTTTATTTGTAAAGGTTAGAGCTGATAAGATTGAAGTGAAGGTAGTTAATGGATGGGTGCTGCCATCTGCTGACCAAATGGGTAATTACAGATGTGAGGGGCAGCACTGGGAGGGAAGGAAGAGAAAAGTCTATGGAGCCAAGAGAGGATTGGGTCGGTGCTGGGCTGTTGGCTAGCACATGCTGGGTCAGACAATAACATCAACCAGTGGCACAAATGGCTATGCAGTAAGATACATACACGCTTTTAGTATTTGGTTCTTGTGGGGGGGCAGGACAGATTCCCGATACACCACACAATCCCTGAGATGGTTCTTACAGGTAGGGAACCCGGGCACTATGTAGGACAGGTAATATGTCTGGGGTAACTTGTACGTATTGATAGAAAAACAGTCATTAAGAATGAAATACAACAATAGGGTAGTATAGGTTAGGCAGTGTGGGGTAGCCTAGGTGTGGTATGTAGTGAGAGTGTGAGTTTTAAAGAGGTGTAGACTACAGGAAGACTGGGGGGGAGAAAGGAAGATTACATTTAGTTAAATTAGGAACAGTAGAAGCTTCAGTACCATAGTACAAAAAAAAAACTTGGATTAAAACCAGTGTTTTACATTAAACAGAATTAATCAGTAATGTTTACTCTCTTCAAAGAAGACAAAATCTATGACCTTCTGTACCAAACAAAAACTTTACACTGACTCCATTGAATGGGATATTCTGCTTAGCAACCAACTATCCTTCACGCGGCCTATTCTAAAACCTAAGATTTCAACATCATATCTTTACTTTCAAGTTATCTTTCTAGTATTCTGTTTAAAAAGATCATTCACTTCCTCTTGCTACTAGAACAGCTGTAGGCAACACATTAAAATAATAAAACAAATAACTATTTACAGAAGTTTCTACATCAATTCTTGGTATATACATTATTAAAATTCATTAAACAGCCTAAACTCATCACAGAACAAGAATTAGAATTTATCTATTAATGACTTCAATTTTATCCAGGATTTATTTTCCGTGGTTATTTTATTTGTTTTCATGTAAACAGGAGGCATTTATTTATGACATACAACAGTTACAGCATTTATAAATTTGTAAACGGAGGTATATTCTCATTTTTTCCAGATCTTTGTAGTCATTTTTCCTGGCATTTGTCAAAAAGTCCCAAAGAAGTGAGATCTGAGACTTGGGTACACATCCAGAAACTAGAACATGAAACAAAACCAAACATTTAGTTAATATGCATTTATCAGACTATAGTGCTTGCAAAGAAACATTGATTTTTTTCTGAAAGGAAGATACTAGAACTTTGCAGTCATAAACCGTATGCCATAATCTGGTTTGATAAAGGATTTACACCTCCAATAACCAACATCTTCCTTTTTGTATATATTTTCAATTCTATGTGGAGGGATAACTGATTTAGTAAAAAAATCCAAGAGAATAATCTCCAAAATAAAAATGATATAGGTTTTCTTGGGGATATTAAAATTGCTTTTATCTGTTGCAGTTAAAGATGAGCCTCTCATTGGAGAGTATAATCCAAATAGTTATTTTTGATATGAAATTTATAGCTCTTAATTATTTTATATATTTTGGATAAATACAATAATCTCCCAATGTCATCATTTGCTTCAAGATTATCTAGAAAATTAAGAATGGATAGATATTCTTTTTTAATTATATCTAACATTGTTAACTTTAGAGATTAAGAATTGTATATTGATTTGCACTATAAACCCGTTTTCCATACCCAAGTCATATTTACCAATTAAACTGTCAATATTAAGATCTCTCTCTGTGTATATATATATATATATATATATATATATATATATATACATATATATATATATATATATATATATATATATATATAAATATATATATATATATATATATATATAAAACTTCAATATTTTTTTAAGCTTAGCATTTTTTTGAAAATTCAGACTGTTCATACATTCTGGTGTAAATGCTTTTATCTCAGGAATTTATATATATAATTTTTAAATGTTTAGTGAGACAATAAACTAATTGTTCTGGTCTGGCCTTTCTATGCTTAACACAATGCGCTCATGGCCTGCAAAAACAAGTCCACACACTTTGTTCTTCTGGCGGTTGCCACAGAAATCAATATTCTTTTTTAGGTATACTGACACTGAATTCTCAGAATAATTTGCTGTGATATGCTTTTTAACACCCAAATGCACAAAGTGTCACTGCTTTTTATATTCTTGCTTTTTAGTTAAACGATGCACAGTGACTGACACTGCTGTGGATTTCATTGAACCCATTAGTCTAGCACTAGGACTGCAACCTCCAGATGTGGTAAAACCTCCTTCTGTACAACATTGCCCCATATACATAAAACTTGCTATGATACACTTTAAACAAAATCTCAGTAGTTGTACTTGGGCAGTAAACTCTTACAATTCTTCTAAATGAAGAACATCCTCACCCACTATGCTTAAATCACTCATGTACTTGCAGCCACTTTACAGCACTCTGTATGTAGTCCTTCCAGTGTAGTTCTCTTTTCAACCATCCACTGTAAGGCATTCTGTATATAGAAGAAGGAAGCAGTTCTGCATACATTGCTGGAGCTGAAAAGAGTACTTTTCACAAACATCAAAGACGGAAGCAGTCCTAACTCCATGGATATTTTTATGCATGCACTGCTTTAGGAATGGAGTCAGTGCCATTACTGGTAAAGTAATAGAAACCTTAAGATGTTTAGAAATTAGAAAATGAAAGATACTAGACATCATTCTAAGTAACACAGAAAACTTACAGCAGAGGAGTAGAAGTGTTAATAGAGGACAAGTGACTGCATTGCAGTATGGAGTATAGGGGTTTAATCCTGTCAGTATTTATCTGTGAAAGTCAATGACAGAGCTGTGATACTGAGAAAAGTAATGCAGCTGGAGAAGGTTCACAAGATGGCATTAGAGAATGAAATATGGCAGATCATATTAGGGGCTTTAAGTTAGGATGTAGTAACTGCTGAAATGGGTACCGTGGCAAGTTATTAAAA
The DNA here is from genome assembly GCF_019279795.1 of Protopterus annectens. Classification (NCBI taxonomy): domain Eukaryota; kingdom Metazoa; phylum Chordata; order Ceratodontiformes; family Protopteridae; genus Protopterus; species Protopterus annectens. The sequence goes on from NC_056739.1 coordinate 1,246,323,887, forward strand.
CTAGAAAAAAAGAGGAGCATGACGAGTCCTTCAAAGTATACAAAGGCCAGAGCAGAGCTAGGTGGGGCAAAACAATTGCTTATGTGAGACAAAACCCGCAAGCTGTGTTATAGTGAGCTGGGAAAATGGGTTGGGGGGAAGGCTGGAGTAACATAAGCTAGTTTGGAAAAATGCTTATGGACAGCAGTAAATGAGATTATAATGTGATAAAATTAAACAGATGAATTCTGATGTAAACTTGTTGGAGGCTTGAGAATAGAAAGGTCATTGTAAGGTACAAAGGATATCATGTTTAAATGGGATCAGCAGAGGCAGGATGCCTGCCTTAAAGTGGTTAGCTAGAGGTTGGAAAAAGTATCTAAGCATGTAGACAGGTCCTGGCTTCTCAAAGTTGTGCTAAGTTATAGTGGAGATGATTAAGCATATCTCCTAGAGTTGATATGTGCTGTGTCACATGAAATGTGGTTCAGTGTAGGGAACAAAACTCTTTATTAAAGGAACAGTGCTGCTTAACATATTGGCAATAAGAAGAGTATCATAGATGTCCACACTTGGTGGTGGTGGGGGCATTCTTTGTTATAATCTTAGTATATATATCTACATTCTTTAGAATGAAAGCTCTTACTGTACTGAATTATACTATACCATACTTTAATACATCATTCCAGTTACTACTACTGGCTTCTGTGAGTCTTTATTTTATTTTATAACAGTACCTATAAACATAAACTGCCAGCATTAGTCATATTAAAAACAAATGATACTCAATAAAGTAAAACACAATATCAACACATCATTTTTAACAAAAATGATTTAATATATAAAGCACATTATACAACAATTAAGCTCCAAACCTAGCAGCACACAGTTACTGGAGGAAGTAAAACAATAAAAAGAACCATTAAATACCAGTCAGAAATAAATCCACACTTACTTAATGGTAATCATAGTATAATCATATAATGTACCACTCCATTTACTAGATGCATCAAATAAAACAAGCTTACACAGGCAACCAATTTCACTGATTCCTGCATTTTAACTTCTGTAACACATACCTCTCAACCACTTAGCACAAGAAATCTTGACAATGCATAAGATAATCAGGGGGCAAAGGCCCAAAAATACGAACAGGTTTTAAATATTGCTCTTATAAACCTAGAAAGTTGCTAGAGTAACAGGATTTGCATTAACATGCATCTTCTAAAGGAGATGACATCTGAAACGTATTTGCTAGAAAACCACATTTTTTATGAGGAACCAACCAAAAATATCAGGCAAAAATCTAGACATTTTGCAAAAATCTGGACAGTTAAGAAGTATGCAGTGGCAATGTAACCATAGTGAAATTCTGTATAAGAATGTCATTTTGACCTACAAAACTGCAGTTCCATTAACTATCTAATAAGTGAAAGAGAAAAAACAAATATTTATTCATTATTAGAGGCAGAAAGAGATGAGCACCATTAAAAAAAAAAAAAAAAGACACGAACACAGATTTACTGGTGCAAGATAGTTTTCTACAACATGCTGGACCAATAAAAATGTTATATCATGTCTGTGTTCCAGTATCTTAATGTTTTTATTTAGTGGACCAACATGGCATTTCTTAATTTTTCTGTCAGTGAAGTCAAAAGGAATTATATTCTACCCTATAATGCCATTATTTAAAAAAATATATTTTAAAATAATCCCACAAAATAATACTAAAATGTTAAACATGGAAATCCAAGAATAAAATAAAACACAGTTGTATACATAAAGTAGCACTTAGCATTTATACATAAAACAAGCAAAAGAACGTAGAACTATTTTGTAAAACATACAGTGGAAGAACACAGAAATATTCAGTAGATTACAGAAATGAAATAAACAGACAATATTAAATAAAGCTCATTCAGTTATATAACAGTAATAACCCATGACTTTGTGTGGATAATGCATGAATTACTGATACTGAACTTTCCTTAGTCACTCAATCTTCTCCCCTCATGATCAAACCATGCCGACTGTAGGTAAACCTTCTAGCTTGGAAATCCAACACTGAAGCCTTCTAGCTTATCAGTGGGAGTGGTAAGCACTAGGTAGCCTATCTACCACAGGAAGAGAGATTTCTGGCACAGAAATTATAGTTCATTGGCCGTTTGGGAAGCTCTCCCATCTCTTTCAACCTTCTGATTCAATAGCCTGTGTTTGCTCTTGTTTCCTGCCTTTCCTGTTACTAGTCTAGTCCAGGTGCAGATTTACTGTATCCAGGACTCTTTGTAAGCCTCTGAGCCCCTCCATGCCTTTCTATGTTGGAGGGAAGCTTTCTAGCTTATCAGTGGGAGTGGTAAGCACTAGGTAGCCTATTTACCACAAAAGGAGTGGTTCCTGGCCCAGAAATTGTAGCTACTGGCCGTTTGGGCAATTTTTTCATATCTCTTTCAACTTTCTGGTTTAAAAGATGCACTTGCGCTTGTTTCCCACCTTTCCTGTAACTAGCCTAGTCCAGATACAGAGTTGCTGTATCCAGGACTGTTGGTAAGCTTCTGAGCCCCGCAAGCCTTTCTGTGTTGGAGGGAAGCCTTCTAGCTTACCAGTGGGAGTGGTAAGCACTAGGTAGCCTATCTACCACAAGAGGAGTGGTTCTGGCCCAGAAATTGTAGTTTATTGGCCGTTTGGGCAGTTTTTCCATCTCTCTTAACTTTCTGGTTTTAAAGCCCGTGTTTGCACTTGATCCCCACCTTTCCCGTAACTACTCTAGTCCAGGTACAGATTTGCTGTATCCAGGACTGTTTGTAAGCTTCTGAGCCCCCCAAGCCTTTGTGTTGGAATGGAGCCTTCTAGCTTATCAGTGGGAGTGGTAAGTACTAGGTAGCCTGTTTACCACAAGAGTAGTGGTTCTTGGCCCAGGAATTGTAGTTTATTGATCATTCCGAAAGCTGTCCATCTCTTTCAACTTTTTGGTTTAAAAGACCACATCTGCGCTTGTTTTCCATCTTTCTTGTAACTAACCTACTGGAAAGCACTAGAAAGCCTTAAACTGATACAAGCCTTCTAGCTTAAAAGAGAGACTTTGGAGTGATTGAGTATCAGTTTTCTGTATTTTCTTGCTGTACTTAACTGTTTTCCACCTAAACGCTGATTTTCCAGCACTTATTGTGATTTAAAAGCTTGTTTTTTTCACATATTGTACTTATTTGACTGCCTGCACTTTTAAAAAGTTGTTTTTTGTTTAAATAAATTGTTTAACTGTTGTAGGCTACACACTAAAGTGCAATAGCCTTTTCGGATCGCTTGTAGTTGTTTAAAGCTGTTTTAAGTGTACTTTTTACTGTTTTTGCCTTAACTTTTCAAAAAAAAAATTTTTTCTTGTTTCCCGCTTTTCTAAGCTAGTATAGTCCAGTTTTCAGGCTAGTGTTGAATTCAGGGCTGTGTTACAAGTTTCTGAGTTGCCCATACCTTACCTGGATAGAGGGAAGTTTCTCTGCTCACCTGTGAGAGAGGGGAACTTTGAGCAGCCATCTGTCCATGGAGGAGTGGTTCCAGCCCAGAAGTTAGTAGTTTAAAAAAATATATTTGCACGGTTTTGTGCACCAGGCAGCACCGGTTAGCTAGAGCTAAATTATTCCCGGCTCCACTAAATCTCCTCTTCAGTTTTTTACTTGAAACTAGTCTCACTTTCAACCTAAGCACTCAAAAAGCATCCTACAGTCCAGCACTTGCTCAGACCTAATAGCAAGCACTAAAATACCCCGACACTTGATTGCCCAGCAGGGCAAGGCTCTTTATCCACCCCTCACCAACCAAGTGACTAAGCAGCTCACCCTACTATTCAGGCATGACCAAAGGGCAACTTCAGGTGTACTCTCCAGTCCAGCTGGTGAACCTGGGTATCCTGAGACAATGTTACAACTGCCTCATGTACACAGACAGCCCTCTCCTCCTACCACAAAACACTAACATATGTGAGAGATGCAATTATACAGCCAAACTGGAGGCTATGGTCTCTTCACCCAAGACTGGAACAGACAGTCATGAGGAGAAGGTTAACATTTGCACCACACCACCATCCTCACATAGACCTACTAAACCAGCACCGGCAAAAAATACACATAAATACACAAAATCATACTTGGAGGCTCTAAATAAAAACCTGCCAAAGCATCAGAGAGCTCCAAAGCAGACACCCAAAAAAAACTGCACCTCCCGTCACAAACCAGACAACACATAAAACACAAAATCAATGTGCCGCACAATCACAGCCCTTAAGGTGAAATAACATACCTAACACACTAGTAATAGGTGACTATATAGTCAGGCACACTGATGCCCCACTCACTAAGCTGGACAAGGAGAAGGTTACTGTTAGCTGCCTGTCGGGAGCCAGAATCCGCCACATAACACAAGCACTCAGGTCACTCCAGAACAAGTACAAATATGACTCTTTTGTTGTTCATGTTGGTGTGAATGACCTGAGATGTACCTCCCTGGACTACATGAAAAGATACATGAAAGAGCTCTCTGATAATGTAGCCCAGGTAGGTATGACTCTGACCCTGAGTAGAATCCTGCCCTCACCAAGAATGATACCTCAGTATAAAGAAAAAATGATCAATTTCAACAACTGGCTAAGCTTCTGGTGTCATTCAAAGGGGATCCAGTGTCTGTCAGCCTGGGATGACATGCCCGACAAGCCGCGTTGCTTCGAAAGAGACAGCTTGCACTTGTCACCCCTTGACTTTCAAATACTGACCAAGGTTCTTGCTGCCCCCATAGTGCCTTTTTTAGGCAAGGCTGAAAATTCAAACCCACCTCCGTAAACAGCACAAGTAAAAAAATGAGGGTCATGCTACTCAACGCCAGGAGTTTAAATCTCAAAATGCATGTGCTCGAAGCACTCCTAAGTATGGAGAACGTCGACATCTGTGGAGTAACTGAAACCTGGTTCAAAGCTCCAAAGAGCACTCCAGCACTACTGGGCTGCAACTCATACCACACATTTCAGCCAGAGAACACGAACCTAAACATAAAAGGAGGGGGTGTATCCATATTCATCAAGGATACCCACACCTTCAGGTTAGTGACGCAGCATGATACCTCTGAGATCATCCATGTGCAACTAATATCAGGCAAATCTGCAATGCAAATTGTGGCCTGCTACAGATCACCCTCCATGACCCAGGACCACCACTTCGCCTTTCTGGAGACACTGGAAAACAAGAAGGTCCTACCGAACACCCTGATATTGGGCGATTTCAATTACCCTACCATTAACTGGGAAAACTACTTGAGTACAAACTTCCAGGCTCAGCGCTTCCTGGAATTTATCAACTCAAATGCCCTGGATCAGCTGGTAAACTCCACTACCACAGGCCACAACATATTGGACCTGGCCATCACCAACATGGGTGACAGGTGTTCCGCACCAGAGGCCAACCCTTCACTGATTAAATCAGACCATAAACTAACCACTCTGTATGTCCACACCCCACCACCACCCCCAACCAAGGAAACCACAGTGAAAAACTTTTCTAAAGCAAACTTCACCTTACTTAAGGCAGAGGTGGTAAGATTCACAGCCCCCATGCTAAAGGATAACACTGCCCAAGATGCAGAATCCTTTACAATTGCACTCTATGAGCACCTACAAGGATGCATGTATCATGCCATCCCTAGCAAAACCAAGACTCACTCCCCTAAGAGAAGGAAACCAGTCTGGTGGACCCCTGCCATAAACAGGTTATACAACAAAAGGAGGAAACTAGTTCAGAAAAAAAAGCAAATCCCAAGAAGGAAAGACATCCCTGATCAGTATTAGCAAGAAACTAAGGTCCCTCATAAAATCATCCAAGGCTAACTTCGAAAGAAAAATAGCCAAGGATTCGAAAGATAACCACAAAGCCTTCTTTAGCTATGTCAAGAATCTAAGTGGCAACTCACAGATATGCTCTGAGTTAGTGCAAAATAGCAGAAAATATACTGAACCTACTGATATTGCCGACATCCTGGCAGATAGATTCAGTGCAAACTTCACCTCCCTCTTACCTTCAAAAGGGCCCACAACATTACCGGAAAAGTGTAGTGTCCCGGTAATCACAGAAGCACAGGTGAAAACAGCCCATTCAAAAGCCAAAAACACAGCATCAATGGGTCCAGATGGTGTCCCAGGCTGCGTCTTGCACGAACTACAGAAAGAACTAACCCCCCACCTAAACATGCTGTTCAACCTCAGCCTATTCACAGGCTACGTGTCCATAGAATGGTGCACAGCAACAGTTATTCTGCTCCACAAAGGAGGAGCCACAACTGACCCTGGTAACTATCACCCCATAAGCCTGACTAGCCTGGTCTGGAAGGCAATGGAGCGCATCATCATGGAACTCATTATCAAAGACATTGGGAACCTCCAAACACTTGATCCGACCCAGTTTGGCTTTGTTAAGGGCAGATCATGCCTACTAAATCTGATTGACTTCTTTGAGACAGTCACCAAGGCCATAGATGAGGGAATGGAGGTTGACACAGCCTACCTTGATCTCGGCAAGGTGTTAGACACCATTGCTCACTCGGGTATTATAGAAATACTCACCAGCCTGAACATAAACCCCTATATCACAAGATGGGTTGCCAACTGGCTTACAGACAGAACTCACATGGTAAGAATAGCGGGCTCCAGGTCCAACTCTAAACCAGTCACAAGTGGTGTCCCACAAGGCTCGGTCCTGGGACCCCTACTGTTCGGCATATACTTCTCAGAAGTACAGCCAAACACAGGAGGACTATGGCTAAACAAGTTCGTGGATGACTGCAAACTGGGAGCCATAATTGACTACCTGGCTGACATGGACATTCTTCAAGAAGGCCTTACTGAGACAGACACCTGGTGTCAAAGTCATGGCCTCAAGCTAAATGCCAAAAAATGCATAGTCATCCCGTTTAGGAAAAACAAAACACCTACAAATTACCACATAGGCGGCAGCCCCCTTAATACAGAAGAGGTAATAAGAGATCTGGGGACCCAGCTAGATAGTAATCTCTCCTTTGACAATCATATTGCCAAAGTAGTTAGGAAATCCTTCTATGTGGCCCATCTAATTACTAAAGGGTTCGCATATAGAAATAAAGAGGTTATAGTGCCCCTCTGCTTGTCACTCATCAGACCCATCATAGAGTACAATGCCCCATTTGGGATGTACCTCACAAGACACTTCCAACAGCTGGAAAGACCAAAAAAGCACCTCACCAAGAGGATTACTGGCCTCAAACATATGTCTTATGCAGCCCGACTGAAAAAACTCTGGCTGTACTCAATGGCATATCGCTTACTCAGAGGTGATCTCTGCCTGACTTACAAAGCCATGTCCAACTCAGAATTGATGGACATGCTCCACCTAAAGAAATCCAAGCCACTGCGAGCCATGCGCTCTTGTGAGGTAAACCTTGCCACAACAATAAATAGAACATGCTGGAGAGATAGATTCCTGTCACAGAGACTCCCCATGCTTTGGAACAAAATTCCAAATTATATCAGGCAGAGCCCCTCATTAACACTCTTCAAGAGAAACCTTGAAGACTGGATGGGTAACAGAAAATACACCCCTGGGATCACTTCATTGGTTCTGCTTGACAGAGGATCAGTTAATTAATCAATGGGGCGGCGAAAGCTGACACACTCTGGCTAGGCTTATAAATGCCCTTAGGCGGATAGCCTAGTACCTACCTATGAACCCATGAACCTATAATCCAAACATTGACACCCAAGTGGACAAGGAAAAGATATTCATAATGTCTAAGATAAACCATGCAACACAATACTAAAATACTGCAGCCACAGAAAAAAAATGCAGAGTTAGAACAGAAAGACCCTGAGATAAGAATGCACTGTAGGTCACTATTATGGCTTTACCTATAATACAGTATCCAGTGCTCTCAGACACTGAAATAAATAAAAAAAAAAAAAAAAACAGCTGGTTTGCAGAAGGGGATACAAATGAGATGACAAAAATAAAAAAGTAGCATAAAAGAGTCAGCTTGAGGCCGTTGAACTTGTACTGCATGGAGAACAAGGATGGGGAAATGCATTTCAGATATTCTGAAAGGAATGTGGGTAATGAAGGAAGAAGAAAAGTGAAGCTCAGAAGGAAGGGCGGACATCAGGGTAACAAATGCCGGGCTGCAGAGAGGAATGAGTCATTTAAAGGAAGACTGCTTGCCGTCTGCAATTCCCAGCCCAATGGAGCATGCAATTAAGGGGGTGCTACAAGGAATGTGGAGTTGATGAACTACAGTTCAAGGTGGATATCTGCATCAGATTGTGCAGCCTAGATCAGCAGTTACCATCTGCCATCCACATCTCACACATCTGCATGTGCAAAGTTGCTTCCAGATATCTACTGTCCTGGGGAGAACAACATGATGAGTACTTCTTTATACAAAGTAAGATTTTTATTTGGTTATTGTTGAGATTGGAATAGGATTCCTTCTCATTCAGAACACACTGCATAATGCTGGATAATATACTGATATGATGAATTATAAGTCTCTTAGGATCATAGGATCATAGCAAGTTACTAGGCAACTGGCCCTGAGGCCCTTATAAGCCTAGCCAATAAATTAGCCCATGCTCCCACAAGTCAGCACCCAATGCCCCTGTCCAGCAGGGACACAGGTGGAATCCCATGGGTGTATTTTCTATTTCCTATCCAGTCATCCAGGTTCCTATTATAGAGGGATAATGAAGTACTGTGCTTGACGTGAAGAGGGAGTCTATTCCACAGATGGGGGAGTCTCTGGGAGACAAATCTGTCCCACCAGCAATTCCCATTGATGTCGCAGACCAATTTGAGGTTTTGCATGCAGGTCATACGAGTGGAGTTTGGCTTGCAGATATGCAGCGACTTCATCAAGGTGGGGTCAGAGATTCTTCTGTATGCCAGACATAGATCACCTCTGAGTCTGTATGAGATGGAGTAGAGAGGGTCAAGAGTTTTAGCCTATCTGTGTAGGATAGATTTTTGAAGTCCTGGATTCTCCTGGTCAGGAACCTCTGTGGTCTCTCCAGCTGCTGCATGTGCTTTACGAGGTACAAGCAAAATGGGGCGTTATACTCGATGATGGGCCTGATAAGGGAGGAATACAGGGAAGTTATGACTTCCTTGTTCCTGGAAGAAATACTCTTACTAATGAGGTGAGCCATATAGAAAGCTCTCTGTACAATGAAGGCAATATGGTGTTTAAAGGTTAGACTGCTTTCAACTTGGGTGCCCATGTCCCTCACAACTGCTTGTGTGCCTAGGACATTGTTATTAATGTGATAATTTGTGGAGATGTTGGTCTCCCCAAAGGGGATGATGATGCATTTTTTGGCGTTTAGTTTGAGGCCGTGTTTCTGGCACCAGTTATTTGTCTGGGTGAGACCCTCTTGTAGTATGTCTGCATCACAAGGGTTGTTGATGACATTGCCCAGCTTGCTGTCATCTGCAAACTTGGTCAGCCATAGACCTCTGGTTTTGGCTTGCTCCTCGGAGAAGTATATTCCAAAGAGCAGGGGCCCCAAGACCGATCCCTGGAGTACGCCTCTTGTTACAGGTCTACTACTTGAGGTAGCTTCCCCTATTGTGACTGACTGAGTTCTATCACTGAGCCAGTTAGCTACCTATCTGGTCACATATGGATTTATGCCAAGCTGGCATAGTTTATCTATTATGCCCAAGTTGGGAATAGTGTTGAAGGTCTTGGCCAGGTCAAGGTAGGCGGCGTGCACCATCTTCCCCTTGTCCATGGCTTTGATAACTAACTCAAAGAAGTCTATCAAATTTAACAGACATGAGCTCCCCTTGAGAAAACCAAACCGTGTGGGATCAAGTGTTTGGAGGTTGCCGATGTCTTTGTTAATGTGGTCCATGATAATGAGTTCTATGGCCTTGCAAATCAGGCTAGTTAGGCTGATGGTTCTATAATTGTCTGGATTGGTGGATGCTCCACCTTTGTGCAGAGGGATGACAGTGGCCATCCGCCACTCAGCTGGGACAAAACAAGTACTCAGACTTAGGTTGAATGGGGTTCCTAATGGTGCTGTGAATTCCTGCCTGAGTTTATGCAGGATGCAGCCTGGGATGTTATCTGGTCCCATAGAAGTTGTGTTTTTAGCCTTTGAGAGGGCGCTAATGACTTGTTTCCTACAGACAAGGGGAGGGGGCAAGTGCTGGGGATATCCTAGATTACTAATGGGGGGACAGGAGGTGAAGTTTTCACTGAAACAGTCTGCCAGCAGGTTGGCTATATCCATGGTATTTGTGTAAGTGGTGTCCTTGACCATCGGTTCTGAGCAGATTTGGGTGTTTCCCCTTAGACTGTGGACGTACGTGGAAAAGGTCCTATGATTGTCTTTAGTAGATGTGGCCAATTTGGACTCAAAGTCAACTTTGGAGGACTTCACTAATACCCTTATTTGCCTGTTTAGGCTAATGGGAGATTGCTTCCTGGCTTCTGAATTTGGGTGACAAGTAATCTAGAAAATGCTATCAGGGAATGTGGGGGGGGGGGTTGAACTAGGTAATGATCATCTTCTAGTTTGCATAACTAATTCCTTATGCTACTCTTCAGTCAAACATTAAATGGCATTTTTACTTCATTTATTTTATGAACACCTTTCAAACTCATGAACATTAAATATCTACATCTAATAGACAGACACCCCCCACATATATGTGTGTGTGTGTATGTGTGTGTGTGTGTGTGTGTGTGTGTGTGTGTGTGTGTGTGTGTGTATATATATATATATATATATATATATATATATATATATATATATCTGTGTGTATATTACACACACACACACATACATATACACCCATGCTGACACACACACACACACACACACACACACACACACACACACACACACACACACACACACTTGCGCATGCAGAGACAACTCTTGTAATTATCCATCAACCATTGTAGCTGATTTTTACAACATACTTGAGCTATATAAAGCTGTTAGTAATTTGTTGTAACAATTTCATGTAGTACTCTTACATTTATGTAATACCTGTGGAAATTCCAGCTATTATCCCACAGCCATAAGATAATTTTATATCACATACATTCTGAACTTTGTACGTCTTTATTAACAATGCATTTCTGTAAACATGTCATTGGACATACAAATTCATAATGGGGGCGATCTGCATTTAAAAGATGAGGAAACAATTTTGGCTGTGTTTCAAATAGGTATTCAAAACAAAAATGTGTTACTGCTCATAGAAAAGTTACATGTAATTGTCACTGAACTTTAAAACTGACTCCACTAATTCAGTGATCACAAGGCAATAGATGAAACAGAATGGACAGTGCCTTGATAAAAGGTTAACTTTTTTCATGAAGAAAACAATCAAATGCATACTGATATGCACAGTAAATGGTTTGGTAAAATAACAGCTTCTACACCTTCTATAAGAGCTAAAAGTTATAAAATAATATGTATACATCCTTGTGAATCCTTACCTTTCATTGCAGAATCTATATCAGATTTGATCCTAGAAACTCTCTCACATGTATCAATGTGATAATGTTGCAGGCTGTGTGATTTTTGCAAACTGTCTGTGTTATGATTGCAGAAGTTTAAAAAAAATTAAACTGATGAGGTTATACAGAAGTGGGAGAAAGCACAGCAGACCTTGTTTAACATCCCATTCACTGACTGGTGCCTTAGTCACCAATAATCTCTCAATGTCTCAGGCTTTTGAGTCAGAACTGCAGGATATTTCCCCCATTCTGTTGGAGCTTACATCTTACATTTACACAAGGCTATATATAGAAAAAAAAACTAAAATGAATTATTAATGCCAACCGAATTTACAAGATTACACTTCTTAAGCTACATTTTCTAAAAAGCTTATTTATTTAGGGATTAAGCATTCCCCAGTAATGAGTCCTCTAAGAAGTCATACTAATAATGAATGATTGAGAACCCAAGGGTGATCACCACAGGAGCTAGTTAGGTATTTAAAATTCCCTTTCTTTCTGAAACATCAATCTAATGTGTCCAGTAATGCTATTAACATCCAGATACATTGCTCAATTAAATTAGAAAATGGCTTGCTAAGTCCTAGTTATATTTCTTGTTTAAATTACATTTATTTTGCCTTATCTTTAAAAAACTAATGTTATTACATCCGCTGAACTCTAACACAACCTAAAATTACTGAATTTGGGTTAATAGGGTTGCATATAATATGATTAGTATGGAGAAATGGAAACTAATAAAATGGTTACTCTATATAGGAGTTTACAATATATTACTTATACAGATTGTCCTGTCTTGTTTAGAACCTTGCTATGACCGAAGCTATTGTAAGGTATTATTTGATATCAATGAAGCAATACAGTTTTCATTCAATTTTATCTAGCTATTTGCCAGTAAGTAGTGCACAGTTCTGCGAAACAAATTTTTATGTATGAAATGCTTTTTTCAGTATAGCTTTTTATTAGCTATGTTGTGTCCTGGTCACATATTTATAAAACTTTAAAACACATGGAAATGTCTAGCTTGTAGGTGTCATATTATGATTATTCTTGGGTACTAGGCCTGGGACTGAACTGCTGTCATTGTCACTTGTTCGCATAGGATAGTGACAGTGTACAACAGATCATCTCCGCATGTTAGTGTAGCAGTCTCACTCCCATCAAGTTAAGAGACAACTTCCTGTTCAAAGGAAGATTCTGATGCAGCAAGAATTACTTGAACAAAAGAAACAGTAAAAGGTGTGCAAACAATATTTAGTGAACCACATATAGAATGCTATGGAATGTGATATACAAAGAATATACAAAAAGAATATACAAAAAGATAATTTGCTTTCTGAAAGATACCTTTTTATAGGTTCATAGGTTCATACTAGGCTATCTGCCCTAGGGCATTTATAAGCCTAGCCAGAATGTGTTTGGCTTTTTCCACCCATTTTAAATTTATTTTGCTATGCCCTTTTTCGAGGTTAGTATACTGTGCCTCTGTCTAACAGTGACACAGAAGTGATACCCGGGGTAAACCTACGCTCTCCCATCCACTCATCATGACTGACATATTCCAAAATCACAAATCATACAGCAAGCTAGGGCACACTTTTAATAAAACCTAGGCTGCCAAAAACAGAATGCAAGTGCTGAATACATCATGTAAGTCCACGTTTTATTTCAAAATGCTAAGTTAAACACTTTTAGTATTTTGGGGTCAAATGGCCAATCAGAGTTCATTTGAAATACAGAGTTCTCTATCACAAATGTGAAAACACATTTTGCAAGTCTTGCATGTGTGAAAAATAAAGTCCAGTTAGAGCAGCGGAACACTAAATTATAAAACTTACTCTTACAGTATTCAAGCATTTTTGCATGTGGTATTCACTCCCTGTACTTCTTGATGTGAAGGCTTGTGTCCTGACACTCTTGTGTTAATGATATACATTAAGTCTAAGGTTGTTGTACCTTGGAATGGAGTCTTCACTGTGTAATAACTTAAACCTCCCATATTGGAGGCCCCACAGGACATATGCAAATGACCTCTACAGTTAGTGAGGTTTGTCTTTATTGACCCGATAGCATTCAAAAAGATTTCAAAAACTAAAAGTAAAAAGTCATGGGCATTCAGAAGCCATGTAGCTCAAACACTTCATTTGCTTAAGGGGGTCATATGTATATACCTCACAAGCGTCCACTACAGGCCGTTTAACATATTACACAGTGAAGACTCTAGCTTGGCTGTTTTTTTTCTTGCAGTTTTTATTGAATAGTTTGTCTGTGTGACCTTTTCATACTTTGCTCTAGAACAATGTACCTTGGCATACTTTGAAATACCATAGCCTTAAACCTGGTCTCATGATAATATATTTTGGACTTATTATATAAGATTATTATGACATGATATTATTTAATTCGGAATTGTCTCTCTGTTTTTCTATTTTTATTTCAATATATTATTTTATTGTCTATGGTATTAGGACTATGAGTGGGAACATACCATGTATCCCATTGGTTGGGGTTTCATATAAATATTCATTAGATTTCAACTATGTAACATAGACTTTTTCACTGAAGAAGGCTGTTTAGCCGAAACCGGTTTGGAAATAAAAGCTATGTATTTCATTCATTTTTTTCTTTTTGATTCTTTTTTAACAGTGCTCTGGTTTCACATTTGCTGGCCAATTGTGTTTGTTTTGGTACATTCTGGCCGTGCATACCCTACGTGCAAAGCATAGTGTTGTGTTATAGCTGAAGGACATGTCGTGATTCTCAGTCTGGACTCCTTCTCAGCTACTCTTTACAAAACACCAACAAACCTGAGCACTAATCCCGGTTATACTATTTTACACACTTAACAACCTCCTGATCATTTGTGATCAGGCTACAGAGTATGTCATCATAATATACTGGCATGTCCAGGGGTCGGTTTCGTGTGTACTCTCCAGTCCATCTAGTGAATATTGTGGTTATGACACAATGTCACATCTGCCTCATGTAAAGAGCTCCAAATAGACCAGCAAGGCAGCACAGAGTTCAATATATTTATTACATCTGCCTCATGTACACAGACAACCCTCTCCTCCTCCCAACACACTCAGATATATGTGAGAGATGCAACAATATTGACATACAGGAGTCTGAGCTCTCTCGACCCATGACTGGCATGGTCTATCAGGTGGTGAAGGTGAACACACACACCACATATCAGTCTCACATACACTGATAGCGACAGCAATCAAACCACATTATCACACATACACATACTCAGAGGCTCTACATACACTCTGCCTAAGCAGCAGAGACCTCCAAAGCAGACACACAAACAACTGCTACCCCACTACAATACACACATATCACATAGTTCACAATGTTATGGCTTAGCCAAGCTTGAAACTGGTGGACTTTCTTGTTGACACTCTGGGCATTAATTGTGAAGATTTTTATTTAGTTGTAGGGGGTGGGAGGTACGGGGGGGCATTAATAATGGTATTGGGACCGGGGTTGGGGTGGATATCACCAGCTAAGACTAGGTTGTTGAAGAAGTTAATCTTGAGCCATTTGTATTTGAAAATGAAAAATTTAGGAAGATCTAAGATTAGTTTATGTGTCTGTTTTGTAGCAAAGGTGGAGAAGATTTTAGTGTGGAATAGGTGAAGAGGCTTAGGCTGGAAGAGGGAAGGGGAGATAGAGTGGATGTGAGAGTAAGAGTAAAGGTAAAGGTTGGAGTATATGGAGGTTATTTTTGTAGGTAGAATTGGGCAGGCACTGGAGGACAATTAAGTGGTATAGCATAAGGGAATTAGTAAAAGAAAGCGGAGGCAGGGGGCCAGGTGGGTGTGGAGGATTATTAAAGGCATGTTTGTGCAAGGGGAGAAAGATTATATGTAGTTGTGGAGCAGAGAAAAAGGCTATGCAGGAGTGAGGGTTTAGTAAGAGGAACAGATTTTCTTAGAATTGTAAGAAGGGGTGGGGAATATAATGCATTAGGGAAGTGGATAGAGTGAATGTAAGTAAGTGGGCTGGCTATAAGTGGGTGGAGTAAGGAGGAAAGATATCTATTGGTTATTTAGGGAGGATGGTAGGGGGATGGGAAGAATAAATGTAGGAGTGGTGGGGCGGGTGGAAATTGGGGGCAGGGTAGGGGAGCGGAGTGAGCCCACAGGGCGAATGGAGCAGGATACAACTAAAGGAAGAAGGGTCTGAGAGAACAATCTGTGAGCTGCTGATAGCTGCGTTGCTACCAGGAGGGAAACGGTAAGTATAGAGCTGGAAATTATGTGTTACTGATAGTTGGGGGAATAACTGGGTGCAGTTATTAAGCAAATTGGTGGATCAACTAGGGAATGTAAGAGCAGTCTTAAACAGCAGAGATATGTATTACGAGATTCTAAGAGGGAGAGAAGAGATAAGAGTGTGAGAAACAAGCCTAGTAGAGGGAGAAACCTGGACAGGGAAATAGTGTTACAGCTGAGCTAGAGATAGGAGATAGCTATCATAGACTTAGGGAAGGCTGTGATAACAGCTGCAGGAGTCAGCACAGGGACAGGAAAGTGTGTTTATTATGGAGTAGAGAGGGGTATGGCTGCTGGGTATCCTGGCTAAGTCAATAGTTTTAATACTTTAAAATTACTGGTATATTATGTATTTAATAGTTAGTATATATGTTTAATATAACACACACAGAAGCTATGTTAGTAAAACTACAACTTTACTGCTAGGTTTGTGGAACACATACTTTCTTGCTTCCCTTGGTAGCAGGGTTTTGACTTTAAGATGGCAAGTTTCAGTAGTTTTAAGGATGAATGGCTGGTAATATTTGTGGTGGTCCTTATTCTCCAGGCAGGTAGACCCTTAATCTTAGAGCAGGATAGGAGAATGGGAAGCTGGATATGTTAAAAAGAGAGAGAGAGAAAAAAACAAAATATAGTGAAAGAGAAAACATCTATTGATAATTAGGGTAAAAGTACAGGCATTTCAGTCAGAGAAAAACACTAACAAAAACATATCATTCACTTGGTAGGAACAGGCATTAATATAGCATTCTCTGGTTCCTATACTAATAGGCACTGGCATAAACAGCTTTAGGAAGAGTAAGGCAACGGTACTTAGTACAAAGGCCCAGAATTCAGGGACAGATTTTAAGTATTACTATTATAAACTTAAAAAAAAATGATAGAATGACATGTTTTGCATTAGCATGCATTTTCTGAAGGATGTGAATTCTGAAACTGAAATGTCTGTCATTTAGTGATTTAAATACTAAATAATGTGTCAAAAAACTACAAACTTTATGAGGAACAGACCAAAACATAAGGCAAAAATCTGGACATTCTGCAAAATTTTGGTCAGTTGAGAAGTATACTTATCAATGAACCACTATGGTGCCCTATAACTATGTAGATAGCAGGACCTGTTGGGCTTTTGCTGCCGGTAGGAATTAATGACTGGTATGTAAACTCTTACCTGCATACATGCTGTCAGGTATGCCACTGATCATGATAATGACAAGGATGATCTTTTTTAAGACCAATATCATTATGCAGCATGACATGCTGACACAGAAATTAGGCAGTTTATTTGTAATACAGGCATGTGATGCCAGGTCAGGGCTTTGCCTAGGAGGGATGTTATTTCACTGGGCAGGTGTATAGCGAGTACTGATATGGCAAAGTCCCTGGTACAGATGACAACAGTGAGGATACTGTTTGATAAGCATGTAGATCAAGAGAAATTCTGACATAAAATTTCAGAAACAGACAAAGAAAACATTTTCTTGATGAATAATATAGGGGGCATGGGTAACAAGATACTTTCTGTTCATCTGTCAAGCATTTTGCAGGCTCCCTAATGGGCTTATAAGGGGAAGAAATTCAGTTCTTATGCAAATGAGTTACACTGTGGTAGTGATAAGTAATAGTTTGTTAAAGTGGGGATCAAAATATCAGTGATGGCTACTACTTTATCAGGAGTCCCATTGTGATTTGGCACAGAGTAATGGGAACTTGGTTTGAACATAAGGCTTAACACTTGGGCAAAAACAGAGAAGAGCACTGCAAATACAGACCCCAAATATCTATTACATAATAGATAGGCTGGGCACTAAGCTTCAGGGAAGATGAAATATTTCAATAATACAGAAAGTCTCCATAAATACCTACATTTGCTGATGGCAGTTTATCACCACTGCTGACAGAAGAACTTGCACATACAGCACAACTGATATCTGGCACACAAACCATGTGTTTTAAAAGCAATAACACTTACAGCTTTACTGTGGCTAACCTATATCATCATACAATGATATTTTTCTATTTTTTGACAACAGTGAAACATGATACAATATTGACAATTAATGTAGTGTGAAATGTCAGACAAAGTAATAGTTTAGCACTTAAGTTTTGCCTTATCAGCCAAACAAGCAATATCCAGAATCAAAACATGACCAAGGGCCTTCTTATAGCAGTTAACAAGAACCCTAAACCTGTAGATGGCATTGCTGGTAGGAAACAACAATCCTTTTCCATCCAGAAAGCTGCTGAGGCAGGATTTAACAATGCACGGTATTCTGTGACCTATCATTTGCAGTTAACAAGACCTTTGTATCTTTAGAAGACATCAGCAAAAGGCACTGGTGTAATCATTTTTACAGCCAGGTCAGTACGTCAGGAGAAAGGTGATTTCTTAAAGGGTCACTCCATCAATTAGAGAGTTCTCAGAAACAGCAAATAATAAAAGATAACTCTAGACAAAGCAGACAAATCACCAACACTGCTCCTAACCTCTTTACTAAATATAAATACTTTTCAGGTTGGACCAATGTGGAGGTAAAAAGCCAGTTTATGCAACTGTCCAGCAGCAAAATATAATTTCAGGAAACAACAAGCCACCCCACCCCCTCATCAAATCTAGATAGAGTATAACTAGAAGGCGCCAACCCGGAGATCTTCAACCCATGAGGACACAAAGTCAGAATAAGCCAGATATCCTGAACTTTGGACTTTTAAGTACAAAGTCATTTTTGTGGCTAGAAAGCCACTAAGTCATATCATAACCTTGCACTCTGTAAGGCTTCTGCAGCAAGGAATAATGGCTTTCCCTGTAAGCTTTCTCTTACTATGTAGACGCAGCCCCCACATTCTATAAAGCCTCTGTTATACATTAATCTAAAGTCTAAAGCAAGGAGTGACAGACTTTTGGGCATTACAAATCCAATTGCTTATAAAATATAACCCCCCCCCAAAAAAGAAATTTTTTAGCAGGGGATCCCATTGCCGTATTGATATGTAGCTCAAGACAACATGTAGCTTAGTGTTATCTGATATCAAGTGACCACACTTACTGCACTGCTCCTTATTCTAATATCATGTTTATTTTGCTTTTTTTTAAACTTTTTGTATTTATCTCTGTCTACTTTGGCCATTAAACCTCTTCTTAGTACTTCTGACAAATTTATCCCCCACATGCAAACATTACTTGCTAGGGCAAGAATCAAACCGATATAAGGCATTATTCTTTGAAGACTGGAATTGTTGCTTGCTATTATGGTTATAAATATTATTATCATTAAACTTACACTTCTACGCAGCTGTATACCTCAGTTGTGCAGGAATCTTGCCCAGACATATGTGTCACAGCCTACAGTGGAGACTAGGAGCCCTAGTGTCATGTTGAAGACTTTTTGTAAGGCACCCATAGCACGAGACGGTAAGCAATCAGTTTAAACTTAAGTATGTCAAGATGATGGTACTTCTGATTACCACCCTTAAAGATTCTTCTGGCCAGGCTTGTCTCTAGATATTTTTACTGTGGGATCAGCTTGCAGTTGATGCCAACAGTTCAGGATTTAGGTGTGATTTTTGACAGGAAGTTGAAGGAGCAGAGAACAATCCTCTTGTTACCATCTTAGGAATACTGCTCAAATCCCACCCTCGGATCTCTCATTACAGTGGTGCATGCTCTTAATCTTCTGGTTGAATTATTGCAATGTCTTGTACCTGGGACAGCATGATACAGATCCTGACTACCTGCAGTTGCAACAAACTGCAAAGTTTACTTACTAGGGTGTCTAGCCATAATATTACCAAGCTGGTACTGGGAGTCTGTACTGACTGCCTGTCACATAGTGGATTGTATACAAAGCCCTTATGTTAGTCTACATTCTTTTTGTTATTTAGGTCTCTTCATGTTCAGGACCTTTTGTACTGGTACTGGCCAACTAGCACCCCCGTGGTAAGTTTCCAAGAGTATGATGGCAGTGACACCTGTTTGCCTGGATTCCTCCTGGACTCAGACTTTATCAGGGTTCATATATTTGGAATCTGCTATCTGGGTGGCACAGAGTGCATCCAACACTTGCCATCTTCACATACTCTAAAAATACATTTGCTTCAATTAGCCTATAGCTAGTGAATGTGATTTGAAATCTTTGCTGCCACTTGTAAATTCAGTTTATCTTCCATTATTTTGAAATGACTTGCAGCTGTCAAGTCTGCCTTTGACATCTTAGGCTTTGCTTGTTACAAACTGTGTATTCTTTACTAGCTCCATTTCGCACATTTTCTTTTATTGTTTGAAGCAGTTTTCAACTTTTTTGTCTAACATTCATTGTTTATAATTTGTTGTATATTTGCACAGTGCTGGATTCAGGCACTATAATGAAGTTGAATCCATTATTATTATAATTATTATTATTATTTTATTTATTTATTTATTTTACCTATTCCTATCTCCATTCCTATCCCTGTTTTCATGCCAGGATGCAATGCCATCAATGCTGTATATGTCTGCATTATACGACCCTCTCTACCACTGAATGCAATCTGCTAAAGCTTCCATATTTAACGCTGCAGAAAGGCTGTGGCTCCTAGTTTCCACTGTAGGCTATGACCCTCGCAACCCTACATTCTTGATTTTTACCACTTATTCCTGCCCCACCAACTAACTTCTCACTGATTGGTCTCAAATCTGTCTCTCATGGGCTGTAGCTACGACTTTGTCCATCTCAGTCATGCAGCTGACTTACACTAGTCTTATATACAGATAATGAATCCAGTGTGTGTTTAGTCAGTGTCAATAGTAAGCCAGGAATTAGCATTCTCTCTCTCTCTCTTTCTGTCAGTTGGGCAATATGAAGTGCTTTAATTTCACTCACTTGGAGAGTGCTGAAGTCAATATTAAATGCGTATATGGTACGTGATGTAATGTTACAATATGGCTCTTCCATGATACAGTTTTCCTTTGCCTTAGAAAGCTTGGCTAACATAGGCAGCAGCTGTTGTAATTATATACAAATTATCTAGCTATAAAGCTAGTTCTGAGTTCCAAGTGAGATTTACTCTTGTTTATTGGAATAACTATATCCTGCTGGAACTTCATAGTTTGCATGGTGCGTACACTGAGATCTGTCCCACTGCGTACTTGTGCTAGCTGATCAGATATAGTATGTGTATCTGTGCTTATGAAGTGGTAATACCTTCTTGAGTCCTTTCACTTTTTACAGTAGAGAACAAACCAACCTTTTATTCCACAGCTAATAAAACACTGCTTCTCGATTACCTTAACCCAGTTTTTGACTCTGCACACCTTCTTGGCTAAATTATTAAAATACAGTGTAGCAGTAGATATGAAGATTTCATAACAAGCACTTTCACAGTTCACGTCTCAACAGCATACGGCATCAGCCCCATTCCTAGCCTACAAAAGCTTTACTCTGCATGACCCCAAGGAAGCATTTCTGGAATGCTACCCAGGACAGAAAATAGTCCATATCTTGCACACAGCTTGTATAAAGTGCTATCTCACAGCTAGTTAGTGCAGACCCCCCCATATTAAAGGACTGAGTGAAATGGATAATAAAATATTGTCACAAGAGAATCATCCACTCACAGAAGTCATAAGGGGGAAGATGGTATAGCAATTATATATGTAATTGCCATTGGGTATGTCATTTTATTTTATTCATTTTCTTTAGAAAGTATAAGGAATCCCTTTCATAAAGACTAATCAGATCTCTTTCTTACCTTAGCCAGTGATTAAATCCCCCAGATGTTTCCCAAAATATTGATGGGCACAGTCTGACCTGGTTGACAAATAATGTATACTAAGTGATCTTAATATTGACCGATCATCCTCTGGTGACATACACACAGCAACACGAACATTTTTTGGTCTTAAACAACTCATCATTGTGTCCACTAGTAGTGATAAAGTAGCTGGCCTGGGAGAAATAACATTCCTGACTTTGAACTAACATCTAACTTGGGGAGTATCAAGTGAGATTACTTAAGCAATCTAGAGTTTTTTATATGGTACACACATAAGTAAGGTAGACACATCACCAAATCTATGCAAGGAACATAAAAAATAATTTTCAAACTTTAATAGCCATTCATAAGAGATTTATCTGAACTTTCTTAGTTACCTAATACAAACAAATAAATACCTCATTGTAGATGAGGTAATCAGTCACTTAGTCATTCCATCCTAACTATTCTCAATAAATGTGGCCTGTATAGTGGTCGAAAAAGAACGTAAGGTATGAAGTGCAACAGAGATAATATCTTAAATTAAGTCTCTTATGCCCCACTGGGACCAGGCATGATAGCACTATTACCAATATAAAACTCCTCCTTGCCATACGTAGTACAGAAAACTAAGAAGCTTCGGCTGTTTTAGACCATTTTTGCCAGACTATGCCTAAGTCTCTTCAACCTGCTTATACTTAATACTTTGTGCTCTATATGTCAGTATAAGTTCATAGCACTTTGCTATCAAGTTTGCATTAACCTATAAAAGACTCTCCAAGTTTGCTATCAAACTCTTACATAGATTTTAACACTTTTTTCTTTGTACAAAATACATTGGCTTGATATCAGTCACCTTACTGTCACATATTTAAATATGTCCAGCATATTTATTAGTCCCATGTAATAAATAGTGCAATGGTATGTCCTCATCCACTGCCTAAAATCTGAGGCTCATCACCTAATTAAAACTAATACATTAAAAACATCAAGGGGGTTCTCTATTACCAATGTCTGTGGATAAGCTCTGGAGTAATCTTCTAATTAAAAGTCATGAAAATTCAAATGTATCTGAAATGAATTTGTAACCAGAGTTTTAATGCAACTTGAATACTACGTGCCTCTTTGTTCTTACATTCTCACTGAAATGTGCCAGAATGTGTCATCCAGCATATGGCCTACCCCTCTTCCACTTTAGTGTTACCTCTAATATTACTTCACTTTTTTGGTTATGTCTACTTAAATCAAACCAAACTGTTCTATTGAAACAAGGTTTTAAAAAGAAAGTAAGAACATCAATAGATGAGGTGAGGGCCAACGTTATTCCCTGCACTGTCTTGTTTAATATCACCTGTTTTGAAGATGCACAACCTGAGGGCACATGAATCCCTTATGATGAAATTGTCTGTTGATTAACTTCATCTCACTGAGGTGTCCATTACCCCCCCCCCCTTTTATCCCTTCCTCGCCTCCTTTACTATTCTTACTTTACTTTCCCAATGTTCTTTTTTTCTCTATTCGTAACCCTCTCCCAGCTGGCTAAAATAACAAATTTCTTCTACCACATATTCTTCTATATAACTAGTTTATGTAAATATATATTATATATTGTCATGTTTACATGCCTAATGAACTTCTAGAACTTCTCCCACAGGAAGCTCATTAATTACATAACTATTAGTGCTTTTTATTATCTCATTGTATTTCGTTATAAGGTCCATACCTAATGGCAGATTCAAATGAAGTAAATCAGTTGGCTGCCCAGGGCTTAGAGCTGCAAGTAGGCTCATGGTTGAAGAAATAAAGTACTCAAATGCCACTGTAAGTATGTCCTTTTGCTTGAGTTAAAATACCATTCTAGTGTGAATAGCGGAACTCTTTCCAGCCACTGCTTTGCATATTTGAACAGAATTTTCTTGCCAGTAGTGGTTTATAGGATTCATTTTTTAATCCTGTTTGCTTCTAGCTGTTTACTCACATGTGATATGTGGAATTACACTGAGCATACATTTTTTCAATTTACTATCAAAATGTCGAGGTGACTTACCTTGACTATTCACATCCCCGACCCAGAACAATGAAAAAGAAATACAAAGATTACTTAGAATGTTGATTTCTTCAAAGAAAGAATCGACATTCGAACACTCACCATCCTGAAAAAAACATCTGCTACGAGGCAGAAAATGTCCTACCATTTTGCAGAGGGGCAAGCCCCCCTGCACCCCCAAATGGGGGCATGCACTGCCCACCCCTGCTACTTATATACTCTAACTCCAAAATCGCACTACAGAGAGGAAAAGGGTAATTTTCCAGATTCTCACTGTAGTGTGATGCCCTTCAAAACACCAATGCTCCAAACTGTGGACACAATCTCTGTATCAATGTTTCACAGATCGACAGGAATTGTGTTCACAGTTTTGCCTCTTTGCCACTCCGTGTTCATCCTTCTAACTGTCGAGGTAAGCCACCTTGACATTTTGATTGCAAGCCCATTTTTTTCAGCTGATGAACTAAAATTTTTTGTGGTCACATAATTTGCTATTCAGCAGCCTATCCCCTTCATGAGGAGTTGATGCTTGCAGGTATATATATATATAAGAGGGGTTATTTTTTTAACCTTAGCTCTCCATGTTATTGCAGAATGCCACTGAATTGTCTTAAAAATCCTCCCAGCTATATCTGATTTTCTTCATATTTTTGCAGAGGTGTAGCAAGCCCTTCCAGTGTCCTGGGCCATTCCCCAATCTGGCACCCTCATGAGGACCAAATAAGAAAAAAAAAATTAATAAATAAATGAAAATAAATGTAACGATTGGCTTACTACTTCTAGCAGGGAATGTTGTGTGCTTCAACCCTGAGTGAACATCCATTATTAGCATTCATTTCTGAATGTTGGTAATGCATTAAACCATGCATGGAGCACTAAAGCACTTTAACAAATGCATTATCAGCATTTAGAAACTGAATGCCAGGAATGAAGATTTTACCTCGTGACATATTGCACCTATGCTGGCTTCCCTCTTCTCCCCACCCTAGATCTCTGTACAGTGCAGAATGAGAAGATTTCCCTTTCCTATACTGTAGTGGGTTCTCGGAGTTGGTATACTTAAAGAGTGGGGGGTGCATGGGGGCTTGCCCCCTTGCTTAAAATGGCCAGGTAGGCTTTTTCTGTCGTTTATTTTTTTTTCCGCTTTTTGAACTTTTAAAAGTTCGATCATATGGCTTCGACCATATGATGTTCGAACTTTTAAAAGTTTGATAATGTAATATACACCCGTTGTAAGGAAGTACTTCTATAATGTGCAGCTTATAAGTAAGGGGATAGCATGTAGGTCTATAAAAGTCAGTGTACCCCTTTACTCAGCCTTTATTAGGCCCATCATTGACTGCAGTTCCCCTCTGACATGTATCTGTCCCAGCAATTATGAGAACTGGAGCTACCACAAAGGCTCCTTACAAAGAGAAAACTGGACCTTGGGCACATGACCTACATGGACCACCTCAAATCTGTACAACTAACATTAGTTTCATACAGACTGCTAAGAGATGACCTATATCCAGCTTCCAAGGCATCCTATGACACAGTCCTAATGCATGTACTATACATAAGCAAGTCAAACAGTACTAGGATCACCTGGTTCAGGGACCTCAACCTCTTCTGCAACATAAACATAACAGTTTGGAGGAATAGCTACATATCCCAGAAGATATCACTACTCTGGAATAGATGTCCCATCCATGAAAACAAATCGCGCCCATGTCCCTATTCAAACTTAACTTAGACCAAAGGGTGGGAAACAGGAAATTTACCACAGTATTGACCGCTAGCCTTCTGGTGGACAGAGGCAGTGCCTAAATGCCCAACCCATAGTAGGATTCTGATTACACTGAAGGTATGACTAAAACATATTGCTAAGTACTTAATAAAAGTATGGCAAGTGTAGGTAATCACCTGTGGGGCAACACAGCTAGCAAAATTTGAGTAATTCGGCTTGGCTTTAAATGTGTCATCAGAGACAATAGCCTAGTATTCTCCAGTGAACCCATGGGCCTACGAACCCATGAACCTATGAAGTGTTTGAAATCTTTCACTTAGTGCTCCAACAGTTTTTCTTTAACTACTGTAGTATGTGAAAGCAGGTTTATAGCAGCATGCACCAGAAGTAATTATTAGCGGTCTCTCCAATCATAACTTTGCTTGTTATATGTTCTTGTCATAGACAGTGAATAAAAATACTTATTTTTCTGTAGATTTGAAACTATGCTTGCATTTCTGTTTACAGGAGCTGCTCTAAGATTGGAAATGCTTTCCCTGATCTCTGGAGTGAATCCAAATGAAATCCAAGGCATCCTTGAAATCTACAGAAAAATAAGTAGTTTTATTCATTGTACTGCACTTTTAAAATGTGTATTATTGAATTGTCAACTGTTTTTAGCCATTTTAACTGTTTTGCTGTTTCACTGTTTCAACTGTTTGCTGTTTGAGACTGTTTTTCCTGCATTTTGTATTTTCTAGCACTTGTATATTTTATAGAATAGGCTATTTTGCTTGTATTTAGAAGAACATTTATTTGTGGAACAATCATTTTTTTTCTGGTAGTAACTTTAATATTAAAAAAGTTACATTGCAGTTTAGAACTGATGTACTGGAAGAAGACAATACTAAAAATGCATGCAGAGTCTGTATGAAACTGTTGACAGTATTTTGAAAGGTAGAGATAAGAGAACAATGTAGAATGTAATCAGTGTGGGAAGAAGGACATATTGCAAGAAGATGTGTGACTGAACACACATTGTCTAGAAAAAGAAATACTTTTGGATGGATTGTCAAGATCAAACTGCAAAATAATGAAAAAGTAGGGGAAAGGGAAGAAAACATACACAAGGAAGAAGAAAGAGAGGCTGCAGAAGATGATGAGCTAGGTGAAGATGAAACTGTAGAAGAAAAAACATGGAGGGAAAAATGAGGAGCCAGGGCATGCAAGAAGAGAAGTCAGGAGAAATATTCATACTCTTAAGATTATTTGTACATAAATCCTGGAAAAAATATTCAATTGGTGAAAGATTAAAAAAAGTAAGAAAATGAAATTTTAAAAATATTTCCCCTAAACTTAAAAAGAATGAAAAGCAACAATTCTGAGTACTTTCAGTAAATGTCAACAATATTAATAACACTGTAAGGAGTACAGGGATACTGGAATGGTGTGCTAAATGTGATGTGGATGCTACCTGTTAGAGGATGCAAGATTTCTGACAAGTGAACTTAGGAAGTGAACATTGTTCTGGAGTGGCTGTGGTGTGTAAAAAATAAGGGAAGGAACTAGAAAAAGGATGGGAAGGTTAACTGCTGTGGATTTGGGGTGGAGAGAACACATTTATAGAATTATAGCATTGTATGCATATATAACTAGCAAGGAAAGAGATAGAATCTGTTTCATCAAATATTAGTCCATGTGGTACTTAACTTGAAAATTATAATTGCCGGGGACTTTAATTGTGATTGAAGTAGAAAATGTAAACAGAAAGGGAAATATGTAAAAAAATACAAGAAATGATAAAATGTAGCAAATTAGTTGTGTGGTACAAAAGTCAGTGGTCTAAAATGGGGCACTTGGAAATGAAATTATTTATTTTGTATTATCAGAAGGCTTGGGGGTAACAGATGGTGATACAGTTGTGGTGTGATTTTTAAGACTATTTATTAATATGGATGGAGGTGATAGAAGAAAGGGAGTACATTAAAATTGGAAAGGTAATAAAAATAATAATTGATAAATTATTTAATGAAATTGGAGAGTGGGAAGTACTTTAGTTATGGAAGTATCATATAACCATGAAGAACTTTTATAAAAAAATTGCTCTGAATAATGGATTGAATTTAAACAGAAGTACAAAAAAGTGCTTTTCCTGATGGTAGGATGATGTAAAAAAGGAAGAGAAAGTAAAGTATGGAAAAAATGCATTAGAGAAGATAAAAAATAATACAAAATAGTATTTTGATATGGAAAAAGAAATATATAAAAGAAACAGAAAAAATAAGGCATTACTGTTTAGGGAGAGATATTATTTACAAGGGAAAAGAGAGGCAGTATCTGCATATTTGGGTACATAGTAAAGGAGGATATTTATAGCAGATTGAAGTACAGCATGTGGAAAATATGTTTAAGAGTAAAAAGAAGGAAAGCAAGACAGACTGGAAAGTAAAAAAAAAATCTAGAACAAGTTGAAGAAGAATATGAAAAAGAAATTACTATTAGTAAATTGGATGAAGTACTTAAGAAAGTAAGCGCTGATTCAGTATCAAGCCCAGATGGTATAAGGTATGGAATGTATAAGAAATCTGTGGACTGGCAAATAGAGTGTTTTGTAAATGTACTGAATGAAAGGTGGAAGGAAGGGTTTCTTTAAGAGTTATGTAGTGGGATATTAAAATTTACATAGAAGAAAGATGGGATGAATGAAATAAAAAAATGGATACTCATCACATTACATAAAGAATATGTTTTTATAATAATAACACAAAGGAGAATGGAAGGAAGGAAGAGGGCTATTATCAAAGAAAGCATATATGGTATAAAAGAAAAGGGATGTCAGGAATTGTTACTGATTGTGAAATACATTTCAGATGATATTATAAGCAGAAGGGGGATGTGAAACTTATGGTAGCTGATATTAGCAAGGCATTTGATACAGTAGGACATGATGATTTGTGAGATGTTATGGAGAAGTATGGAATAGGTAATAGAATTAGGAGAGTGTGTATGTCAGTATTTTAAAATTATAGAGTGAGCATGTTAGCGAATGGGTGGCTGAGTAATGAAATATGCATGAAGTGTGGTATAAGACAAGGATGTCCCATGAGTGGAATATTGTTTCCACTGGTGATGAGTGTGATAGTGAGTGAAGTAGCTAATAAAATGAAAGATGCTAGATATGTGATGCAAAAGGAGGTCGTGATACCAGTAGTTTTGACATACTCAGATGATATAGCGATTTTTGCTAAAAACAAAATACAAAATATGGCTGAGGGGAATATTGGTTCGCCTGAGTACCTGTTTAAATGAAGCAAGAATGACCCTGAATAAAGATAAAAGTGAGGGATGGGGTGGTGGTGTGAACATTGGGCGTGTGTATTTTTATGAAGTGTCTTTGCTAAGGATATATTTTGGAAAAATGATGTAGTTATGATTCAATGGGAGGTTTTGATAAAAAAATGAAAGAAATATGCCTTCTGTGGAGGATGTATAGATTAGCATTCAGGAAAAAAGGTGTATCTGTTGAATTCTGTACTATTGGGAAAAAAGCATATATATGTTAAATGTTTATACGATTACATAAAAATCTGAAAAGGTAAGTGTGCAAATGGCGCTTTCTTTCATGTGGAGTTCAAGATTAAACCCAGTGACAAAGGTGTGTTGCATACGAGTGAAGATGAAATCTAGTTATTTATTCTGCTTCCTTAAAATTTGTATAGAGTATTAAAGTGGGTAAAGAAAAAGAATGAGAAATTAATAGTGAGAATGTCTGAATATAAATGCAAAAAGTTCTGGGAAATGGTGAGAATAAGAAAAGAGAAAAAAAAAGAATATATAAATGAAGAAATTAAAATTATCAAGAAAAATACTAACATGGAAAATAAAAATTGATGATACAGAGAAAAACAGAAGGATGTGGTATAATAATGTAAAAAAAACAGTATAATTATATAAATCTATGAGGAATGTTGCCAAAAGAAGTGGTTAAAGAATTTAAAGTAAGGAAAAGTGGTGTACTAAGATATCAGAGAGTCAGAATTTCTTATGGAGACTGGTAATAAATAAAGCACCAGTAAAGGAGGAATATGCCATATAAAAAGAAAGCTGAAAGAATTTATTTATTTTGCATTGTGGGGAGACAATTGAATATTTTTTATTGAAATGCAAAAGATTGGTGAACTCTTGAAAAAGTTGTGTGAAGAATGTTTTTTGAGAATATTAGTGACACAAACAATATAGATAATTATGTATAGATATTATAAGAACAAGAAGAAAGAATATGTGAGAAGGGTATACAAGACTTTATTTTATGTAATATGCGTTATTTGGAATGAAAGACTGAGTTAAATTTTGTTTAATGGTAAATGGATTTTGACAGATATATTGTCAATTAGATTATGGTTGTGGAAGAAGGAGTGGGGGTCAATTATAGAATAACAACAATAATTATGTTATCAGAATAATGATAAATAGTAAAAAAATAGAAATGTATGTGTGTAGATATATATATATATATATATATATATATATATATATATATATATATGTGTGTGTGTGTGTGTGTGTGTGTGTGTGTGT
Source organism: Protopterus annectens (assembly GCF_019279795.1). NCBI lineage: Eukaryota > Metazoa > Chordata > Ceratodontiformes > Protopteridae > Protopterus > Protopterus annectens. The sequence continues at coordinate 1,246,353,747 of NC_056739.1, forward strand.
GTGCCTGTAAATACGTACATTTTATAAATACATATTTTTTATGTTGTATTAAATAAAGGACCTCTTCTCTTATTGATAGGTGCCATGGGATCTTTTACATCAAACAGAGCTACCACTAACCAGGGAAATGGGACCTTGGTACAACATGTTATCTGAAGGCCGGCACTCACAGGAGTACAGCATCCCCACTTATGTGTGGAACAGAACCCACAGGCTTCTGCAAGAAAGGTGGGTGTGCTACCTGTTGTGCCACTGAAAGGATTTAGAAAAAATGCAAGATGTAGTAAAATCACCAAACTGAAGATAGGCATTCTGCTACTAAACAAGATGGATGTAACAGCCTGATATTATAAATGGCTCATTACTCTTATCTTTAACATTCATCAAATCATCACTTGATGGGGAAAGAAATTACATGAATCGTTTATTTCCACAGGGATTTAAACTGTGGACATTAAAAAGAAAAACAATATTTTAATCATATCAAATCCACCATGCCATATTATTCTACAAATAGAAATCTTTGCTGATCAGTGAGTCTGTAGTCTCTTCAAACCAGGCTAGACAAAGACAGGATGACAGTGAGCTGTCTTTTAGGTGCCAGGATCTCTGCTATCTCAAGGGCTGTAAATGATGTTCTACCTAACAACTATGAGTACAGCATGATGATATTCCATATGAGGGTGGAGGACTTGGTGTTTGGATCCCTCGGAGATGCAGAGAGAGACATGTCAGATCTCTTCATGCTTGTCACAAATGCAAGAAAGTCTCTGGTCCTGAGGAGGGAGCCTTCCTTCTACAAGAATGACGCCAGTGTTCAAAAATAATAAATACATGCATACATACATAAATAATTGGCTGCAACAATTGGCAAAATAGTTGGTGTCATTCAATGGGGATTCAGTATGTGTCAGTATGGGACAATATGCTTTACAAACCTACATGCTTTGCTACAGATGATTTACCCCACCATTCAAAAGCTTTTGCATACTGATTAAAGCCTTTGCTGCCCCCATTGTGCCTTTCTGAGGCAGAGAACTACTGAATGATATCACAATATAACTGACATGTCAAATCCGAAACAAGATCACATCAATGTGGCTTTGCTCAATGCCAAAAGTCTCAACAATAAGATGTCTAATCTTGAGGGTCTCCTGCATTTGAAGTACATCCATGTCCTTAATCACTGAAACTTGGTTTAAATATTTAGAAAGAGTGCTCTTTCCATACCTGCTTTTTGCACCTACAATGCTTTCAAGCCTAATGGCAAATATGGCAGTTTCTCCATATTTGTTAGGGACCACATTACTTCTAGACATATTTCCATACACTCAGAAATGAAACTCACTGAGCTCCAAATCACACTAAGTAAAATCAACTATCAGTTCTTAGCCTGTTACAGGATACTCTTTTGTCATCTGAAAATCATATACAGATCGTAAATGTACTCAATGATCTTCTACAGATACGAACTCCATCTTGGGAGACTTTAATGACCCATGAATATATTGGAGCACCTATACCTCAAATGTAGGATATCCACAAAAGTTTTTGGACTTAATTATCAAAATTTCCTTAGACCAAATTTTTGACAAACCCAAAAGAGATTGCAATATTTTTGACATGGTCATCATGAATTTAGCTTCTACATGCACTATTTCACTGGTATCTCCTTTTCCAGTTGAGCTTTATCATAAAATAGTAACCTTTACCTTTAAAAGCTTTGAATCTGCAGATATCAATATTTCTGAATTCAAGAATTTCAAACTACCGATCTTATCAAATTCTATGTAGAAGCTTCAAACTTTAGTCATAGCACCCATGACACCAGACATAACCACAGCAAATAACTTCAGAAAGGAGCTCTATGCAAAACAGATAATTGCACAGAACTAACAGTCACAACCAGATCGAAATATAACGATAAATTTAAAAGAAAACCAGCCTGCTGGTCCACCAACATAAATAAACTTCACAATAAATAAAAAACAAGTCCCTAAATATATAGTAGATCAAAAGACCCTCAAATTAAAGTTAACATATGAAAACTGACTAAAAACGTGAAAAATACTATCAGGATTACGAATGAAGCTCAAGAACATAGGGTACCAGTGACTTATGAATTCCTGCCTGAGCTATGTCAAGAAATGTAGAAACTGAACTAATCCAAAACAGCACCACATACTCAGACCCAGTAGACATCACAGATAAATCAGCAAACAGCCTTACAGCAAATTTCATCCTGGAGACAACACTCAAAGGAAGTCTCTAAGACTAAAAATACCTCTTCCTTGGGATCTGATAATATATCAGTCTGTTTAATAAACAGCAATAAATAGGCCCTGGCAGATCCTCTCCTTAAACTATTTAATCTGTGTGAGGGTCTATATTAAAGCATTGAACTCTTAAAACAGCGAACGATGTTTCATCGACCCTTTTTCTGCAAAAGCTGAAAATGTCGACACCTCAGAACAGTAATTTCTTTCCCAGGGAAAGAAATTGCTGTTCCAACCAAAAACAAAAAAAAAATAGTAAACACTTCCAAACACATACACACGTACCTTAACCCTAATTCTATCCCCCCCCAAAAAAGTAAACAGCTGAAAACACATACACACGTAACTCAACCATACATCTAACTCAAAAAAAAAGTAAACATTTTAAAACATATGCACTTACCTTAACCCGCACCCTAACCCTAAGGTCAGTAACTGTTGCACATTTACGTAAACAGTTTCAAACACATACACACTTACCTTAACCCTAATTCTATCCCCCCCAAAACAAACGTAAACAGCTGAAAACACATACACACGTAACTCAACCATACATCTAACACAAAAAAAAAAAAAAGTAAACACTTTCATACATATGCACTTACCTTAACCCGCATCCTAACCCTAAGGTCAGTAACTGTTGCACATTCATGTTCGGGAGCTATACCGGACAAAGGAATCCCTGAGACCACACTACAGTGCAGTACACGGCAAAACAACGAAGCGGTTAAGCAACTTCTTTCCCAGGGAAAGAATTCGCTGAACAGCCACTTCGCTGTTTTGCCTGTTCGTTCTTTAGGTGTCGATGAAAACGCATTCGACAAAATGCATTTTCATCATTCTAATAGGAACCCCTATCTTTAACCACTGGTTTGGCATATGGCAGTGGTGATGCCCGTACACAAAGGTAGCTCCACTTCTGACTCTGGTAACTATAAGTAAAACAACAAGCCACGTCAATCAGACAAATTTACTCTGCAAAGCTTTGGGGTCAAACACCCTTCCTCAGTGCTATAAACAATAAACAGTACATACAATTTAAATAGGAAACATCGTCACATGTCAATAGCCAGCCTATCACAAATATTACCCCCTCACCCAAATAAGTTTTTATTTAGAAAGTTTTTATGAGAACAGTAAAACATTTTAATAAACGTTTCTATTGTAAAATATAGAAACTATATGCAAGCTATAAATAATAAATGTATAAAACTTCTCTCTGTCTTTTCACTAAAATGGGCTTCAGGCTAACAGTATTATTCAAGCCTGGTCTGTAGTCTGCCCTTAACCTAACAATCCATTCAAACTCTTTTATTTCTAAAGTATTATTTATATCTCCCCCTCTAATTCCCATAGTTACAATATCTATTACTCTAAATTAAAAAAAAATGTCTCTCATCATTCTCCGTTATGTGTTTACTTAGTGGATTTGTAACAGTTTTCCTCCTAATTTCTGACTTATGCTCCACTATTCGTTCTTAAAGTTTCCTAGTGGTTGTTTTACTAGGTTACTTGGAATTGCCTGAACTATAGTGTTGACCTGGTTGCAATTTATCTGGTAACTATAAGCTCATTAACCTAATGAGTTTAATTTGCAAGCTCATGAAATATATTATAACTGACCTGATAAATTATGGCATTAAAAATCTCATCAGATTAAATATGGACTATTGTGAAAAGTTTTTTTTTATGTGAAATGTATATACTATGCCTCTGTTGTAATTGATTAACATTTTAAAAGTCTAAAAATAAAAATAAAAAAAAATCTCATCAGACTAAACCTGCAGCAATTTGTCTGTGTAAAGTGTAGATCCTATCTAATGAATCAGGTCAACTTCTTTGAGAGAGTAGTACAAACTGCTGATAGCAACCATGTTGTCCGCAATGGCATTCCATAACCTGGCAAAAGCATTTGACTACTTTTTCCATGGAAAGCATTTACATCATCAGCATGCTAAATGTCTTACAAACAGATCTCTAAGTGGTAAGATTGATAGCAAACTGGATAAAGGACAGAACCCACATGGTGCAGTTAGCAGAGGCATCATCAGGGTATGAAGATGACCAATGGTGTCCCACAAGGCTACATGGCAGGAACCAATCTCCTCAGTATTTACCTTTCTGATCTTTGAACTACGAATGAAGACCTCTGTCTAACCAAGTTTGCAAATGACTGTAAACTGAGAGTCATTATTAAGTCACCTTCTGACTACCCGAGACCTTTCTGCAAAACTTACTCTTGTAAATATCAGGTGCACAAATAATGTCACTATCTGACACCCAAGCCCTTCAGCAAGAACTTTAACAAGCTTAAATTAGATGCTGATAAAGTAACTTCTACTTAACACAGATAAGTGCCAAGGGAATATAATCCAGATCTAAAGAGGGTATTTTTTACTTATAGTCAGTATTCATTAGGCCAATTATAGAGTACAAGCCCCGCTTTTTGGATATAACTCACTAGACATATTAAACAAGTAGTAAAACCTCAGTCACTTTATTCAGTATCTTACAGACTCTTGATGGAAGAACTAAGTCTTGTCGTCCATGCTATTAGGGAAAAAGTGGTCTTGAATCTCTTATCTACATGAATCAACTAGGACTACTAAATCTTTACCAGCAGATAGATAAAACATTCTAAAGACATACGTCTGGAGCATTTCTCATCGGACCTCTGCTGAAAATCAGTTCTGACCTAGACAGACTTTCCGGTCAATAAATGTTAAAAAAATAAATACATAAATAGAAAATGATAGAGTCATAGGTTCATCATGTAGCACCTCTCCTATCTCAGGAACAGAGTGTCTGTGCAAATTACGAGTGTTATATGACATCTTCCATTACATGGGACCTGTATGATTACCAGTGTGATACAACATCTTCCATTACATGGGACTTGTATGATTACCAGTGTGATACAACATCTTCCATTACATGGGACCAGTAAAATTACCAGTCTGATACAACATCTTCCATTACATGGGATCTGTATGATTACCAGTGTGATACAACATCTCCATTACATGGGACCTGTATGATTACAAGTGTGATACAACATCTTCCATTAAATAGGACCTGTATGATTACCAGTGTGATACAACATCTTCCATTACATGGGACATGTATAATTACCATTGTGATACAACACCTTCCATTACATGGGACCTGTATGATTACCAGTGTGATACAACATCTTCCACTACATGGGAACTGTATGATTAGCAGTGTGATACAACATCTTCTATTACATGGGAACCTGTGTAATTACCAGTGTGGTACAACATCATCCATTACATGGGACCTGTATAATTACCAGTGTGATACATCTTCCATTACATGGGACCTGCATAATTACCAGTGTGATTCAACATCTTCCATTACATGGGACCTGTATAATTACCAGTGTGATACAACATCTTCCATTACATGGGACCTGTATAATTACCAGTGTGATACAACATCTTCCATTACATGGGACCTGAATGATTACCAATGTGATACACCATCTTCCATTACATGGGTCCTGAATGATTAACAATGTGATACAACATCTCCATTACATGGGACCTGTATGATTACCAAAGTGATACATCTTCCAATACACAGGACCTCTATGATTACCAGTGTGAAACAACATCTTCCATTACATGGGACCTGCATAATTACCAGTGTGATGCAACACCTTCCATTACATGGGACCTGTATAATTACCAGTGTGATACATCTTCCATTACATGGGACCTGTATAATTACCAGTGTGATACAACATTTTACATTACACGGGACCTGTATAATTACCAGTGTGATACATTTTCCATTACATGGGACTTGTATAATTACCAGTGTGATACAACATCTTCCATTACATGGGACCTGTATAATTACCAGTGTGATACAACATCTTCCATTCCATGGGACCTGTATAATTACCAGTGTGATACTTCCATTACATGGAACCTGTATAGTTACCAGTGTGATACACCATCTTCCATTACATGGGACCTGTATAATTACCAGTGTGATACAACATCTTCCATTCCATGGGACCTGTATAATTACCAGTGTGATACTTCCATTACATGGAACCTGTATAGTTACCAGTGTGATACACCATCTTCCATTACATGGGACCTGTATAATTACCAGTGTGATACAATATCTTCCATTACATGGGACCTGTATAATTATCAGTGCGATACAACATCTTCCATTACATGGAACCTGTATGATTTGCAGTGTGATACAACATATTTCATTACATGGGACCTGTATAATTACCACTGTGATACAACTTCCATTACATGGGACCTGTATAATTACCAGTGTGATACAACATTTTACATTACACGGGACCTGTATAATTACCAGTGTGATACATTTTCCATTACATGGGACTTGTATAATTACCAGTGTGATACAACATCTTCCATTACATGGGACCTGTATAATTACCAGTGTGATACAACATCTTCCATTCCATGGGACCTGTATAATTACCAGTGTGATACAATATCTTCCATTACATGGGACCTGTATAATTATCAGTGCGATACAACATCTTCCATTACATGGGACCTGTATGATTTGCAGTGTGATACAACATCTTCCATTACATGGGACCTGTATAATTACCACTGTGATACAACTTCCATTACATGGGACCTGTATAATTGCCAGTGTGATACATCTTCCATTGCATGGGACTAGTATAATCACCAGTGTGATACAACATCTTCCATTACATGGGACCTGTATAATTAGCAGTGTGATACAACATCTTCCATTATATGGGACCTGTATAATTACCAGTGTGATACAACATCTTCCATTACATGGGAACAATATAATGACCAGTGTGATACATTTTCCATTACATGGGACCAGTAAGATTACCACTGTGATACAACATCTCCATTACATGGGACCTGTCTGATTACCAGTGTGATACAACATCTTCCATTACATGGGACCTACACCCCATAGATCACTTCAGGGGCTCTGCTCAATAGGGGCACAGGAAAATAATTTTCTTGGGTTGTGAATGTCAGGGTACCTTTTTAGCTAGGGTTATATAGGCCCTAGGGTCAATAGCCTAGTACCTACCTATGAATCTCTGAACATGGGACCTGTATAATTACCAGTGTAATACATCTTCCATTACATGGGACCTGTATAATTACCAATGTGATACAACACCTTCCATTACATGGGGCCTGTATAATTACCAGTGTGATACAACATCTTCCATTACATGGGATCTGTATAATTACCAGTGTGATACAACATCTTCCATTACATGGGACCTGTATAATTACCAGCGTGATATAACATCTTGCATTACATGGTACCTGTATGTTTACAAGTGTGGCACAAAATGTCCTATTACATGGGACCTGTATAATTACTAGTGTTATACAATATCTTCCATCACATGGGACCTGTATAATTACCAGTGTGATACAACACCTTCAATTACATGGGACCTGTATAATTACCATTGTGATACAACATCCTCCATTAAATGGGACCTGTATGATTACCAATGTGATAAAACATCTTCCATTACATGGAACCTGTATAATTACCAGTGTGATACAACATCTTCCATTACATGGGACATGTATGATTACCAATGTGGTAAAACATCTTCCATTACTTGGGACCTGTATAATTAGCAGTGTGATACAACATCTTCCATTACATGGGACCTGTATAACTATCAGTGTGTTGCAACATCTTCCATTATATGGGACCTGAATGATTACCAGTGTGATACAACATCTTCCATTGTATCAGACCGGTATGATTACCAGTGTGATAAAACATCTTCCAAAACATGGGACCTGTATGACTACCACTGTGATACAACAGCTTTCTTTACATGGGACCTGTATAATTACCAGTGTGATACATCATCTTCCATTACACGGGATATTTATAATTACCAGTGTGATACATCTTCCATTACATGGGACCTGTATAATTACCAGTGTGATACAACATCTTCCATTACATGGGACATGTATAATTACCATAGTGATACAACACCTTCCATTACATGGGACATGTATAATTACCAACGTGATACAACATCTTCCATTACATGGGACCTATATTATTGCCAGTGTGATACAACACCTTCCATTTCATGGGACCTGTATGATTACCAGTGTGATACATCTTCCATTACATGGGATGTGTATGATTACCAATGTGATACATCTTCCATTACATGGGATCTTTATAATTACCAGTGTGATACAACATCTTCCATAAGTTCATAGGTTTATAGGTTCATAGGTAGGTACTAGGGCATATATATAAGCCTAGCCAAAAAGGTATCCTGGCTTTCACCTCCCAAGAAAATTATTTTCCTGTGCCCACTACATTGGACCTGTATGATTACCAGTGTGATACAACTTCTTCTATTACATGGGATCTGTATAAATACCAGTGCAATACAACATTTGCCATTACATGGGACATGTCTAATTACCAGTGTAATACATCTTCCATTATATGGGACCTGTATAATTACCAGTGTGATACAACATTTTCCATTACATGGGACCTGTGTAATTACCAGTGTGATACACCATCTTCCATTACATGGGACCTGTATAATTACCGGTTCATAGGTTCATGGGTAGGTACTAGACTATTGGCTCTAGGGCCTAAATAAGCCTAGCCAAAAAGGTACCCTGGCTTTTGCCACCCAAGAAAATTATTTTCCTGTGCCCCTGTTGAGCAGAGCCACAGAGGTCATCTCCATTGTGAATTTCCTATTTCCCATCAATCATCAAGATTTTTCTTGAAGAGTTCTAATGAGGAGTTTTGTTTGATATAGATAGGTAGTTTGTTCCACAGTATGAGTAGTCTCTAAGACAGGAATCTATCCCTCCAGCATGTTCTGTTTATTGTGGTGACAAGGTTTAGGTTCCTAGAGCGTGTAGCTCAGAGGGATTGGTATTTCTTTAAGTGGAGCATGTCTAACAGCTCTGAGTTTGACATAGCTTTATATGTTAGGCAGAGATCGCCTCTGAGTAGACGATATGCGATGGAGTAAAGCTGGATTTTTTTTGAGATGGTCTGCGTAGGGCATCTGATTGAGGCTGGTAATCCTCTTTGTGAGGTTTTTCTGTGGACTTTCCAGTTGTTGTAGATGTCTTGTGAGGTACATACCAAAAGGGGCATTGTACTCTATAATGGTTCTAATGAGTGATGAGTAGAGGGGAACAATGACCTCTTTTTTCCTTGATGAGAAAGCTTTTGTAATGAGGTATGCCACGTAGAAGGATTTCCTGACTACTGTGGCAATGCTATTATCAAACGAGAGACTACTGTCCACCTGTGTTCCAAGGTCTCTTATCACACTTTTGGTGTTTAGTAGACTACCACCTAAGTGGTAGCTCATGGGTACTGAGTTTTTACCAAAGGGGATGACAATGCACTTTTTAGCATTGAGCTTGAGGCCATGGCTTTGACACCAGGCATTTGTCTCAGTGAGGCCCTTTTGTAGTTTTGATTATGGCTCCTAGTTTGCAGTCATCTGCAAACTTCATTAGCCAAAGACCTTCTGTGTTTGTCTGTACTTCATAAAAATAGATACCAAACAGGAGAGGACCCAGGACTGAACCATGTGGTACTCCACTTGTCACTGGTCTGAAGTCGGATTTGGAGTCTGCTACTTTCACAGTGCGGGTTCTGTCAGTGACCCATTTGGCAACCTAACTTGTGACATAGGAATTTATACCTAGTTTAGTGAGTTTATCTATAATTCCAGAGTGGGGGATGGTGTCAAAAGCCTTGGCGAGATCTAGATAGGCTGTGTGAACCAACTTACCCTCGTCTACAGCTTTGGTGACTGCTTCAAAGAAGTTTATCAGGTTTAGGAGACATGATCTGCCTTTTACAAACCCGAACTGGGTGGGGTCCAGAGTTTGGAGATCACCAAAGTCTTTGTTTATAAGTTCCATGATGATATGTTCCATGGCCTTGCAGATCAGGCTCGTTAGGTTAATGAGGCGGTAGTTCATGGAGTCCGTGGTGGTTCCCCCTTTGTGGAGTGGGATAACCATCTTTGTGTGACATTCAGTCGGCACAAAGCCTGAGGTGAGGCTATGATTGAACATGGTGCTTCGGTTGGGTACCAGTTCATTCTGTAGTTCATGTAGAAGGCAGCCTGGGATGTTATCAGGTCCCATGGATGCTGTGTTCTTGGCTTTGGAGAGTGTGTTTTTTACCTGTGCAGCTGTGATTACAGGAACTTTGCATTCTTCCGGTATAGAGATGGGCCCTTTAGGGGGTGAGAGGGGGGTAACGTTAGCACTGAACCTATCTGCCAGGATGTTGGCAATATCAGTTGATTCTGTACATTTAGTGCCATTATGCTGTAACTCAGAGCAGATCTGAGTATTGCCATTGAGATTCTTGACATAGCTATAGAATACTTTGTGGTTTTCGTTAGTATCAGTGGCGATTTGTTTTCATAACTAGCTTTGGAGGATTTTATGAGGGATCTCAGCTTCTTACTGAGGCTGATCAGGAAGTTCCTCCAATCATGGGATTTTACTCTTTTTTGCAACAGTTTCTTTCTTCTGTTGTAGAGTTTGTTTATGGCAGGGGACCACTTGATTGGCTTCCTTTTTTTGGAGGGTAGCTTCTTGGTTCTGTTAGGGATAGCACAATCCATGCACTTGTGTAAGTGCTTATAACGTGCATTTGTGTAGGATTCAGCAGTAGTACCTCTATTGTCCGTCTGCATTGGTGTCATGAAGTTTACCACTTCTGTCTTAAGAAGCGTGAAGTTGGCTTTGGAGAAATGTTTTATGGTGGTTTCCCTAATGGGGGTGGGGGTGGCATGTGGATGTCTAGGGTGATTAGCTTGTGGTCAGATCTGACTAATGATGAATTGGCCTCTGGTGTGGTACACTGGTCGCCCATGTTGGTAATGACCAGGTCTGGGATATTGCTGCCCCTGGTTGGGGTGTGGATAAGCTGATCCAAGGCATTGGAATTTATGAATTCCAGAAAACGTTGAGCAAAAGAGTTGGTGCATGAGTAGTTTTCCCAGTTAATGGTGGGGTATTTGAAATCACCCATTATTAGGGTGTTGGGTTGTACCCTAATATTTTCCAGTGCATCAAGAAATGAGGAGTGGGTATCCTGTGGCATGGTGGGGGATCTGTAACAAGTTACAATCGGGATTGCGGTCTTGCCCAGAGTTAGTTGCACTTGGATAATCTCAGATGCATTATGCTGAGTAACTAGCCTGGAGGTATGGATATCCTTAATGAATATGGACACTCCTCCGCCTTTAGTGTTTCGGTCCACGTTAGGTGGCCGAAAGGTGTGGTATGAATTATAGCCTGGTAATGCAGCGGTGCTCTTTGGAGCCTTGAACCAGGTCTCTTTCACTGCACAGATGTCTATGTTCTCCATTTTAAGGAGTGTCTTGAGTTAATGCATTTTGAGGTTTAGACTTCTAGCATTGAGTAGCATTACCCTCAGATTTTGCTTGCTTGTACCTGTTACAGTGGTGAATTTGTCATTTGAATCTTGCCTAAAAAAGGCACTATAGGAGTGGCAAGAACCTTGGCCAGTATCCAGAATCCCAGGGGCGACAGGTGCAGGCCATCTCCGGCAAAGCTTCGTGGTCTGTCGATCATGTCATCCCAGGCAGACAGATACTGGATCCCTTTAGAATGACACCAGAAGCTTAGCCAATTATTGAAGTCAATCATTTTGTCCTTGTACTGCAGTATCATTCTGGGTGATGGCAGGATGCTACTCAGGGCTAGGTCATTAGGTCTTAGGTCATTCACAATGACATGGACAATGACAGAGTCATATTTGTACTTGTTGTGGAGTGACCTGAGTGTGTGCGTTATGTGGCGGATCCTGGCACCCAACAGGCAGCTGACAGTAACTTTCTCCTTGTTTGCTGTGTGATACAACATCTTCCATTACATGGGACCTGTATGATTACCAGTGGGATACAACATCTTCCATTACATGGGACCTGTATGATTACCAGTGGGATATAACATCTTCTATTACATGGGACCTGTATGATTACCAGTGTGATATAACATCTTCCATTACACGGGACCTGTTTAATTACCAGTGGGATACAACATCTTCCATTACATGGGACCTGTATGATTACCAGTGTGATATAACATCTTCCATTACACGGGACCTGTATAATTACCAGTGTGATACAACATCTTCCATTACATGGGACCTATATAATTACCAGAGTGATACAACATCTTCCATTACATGGGACCTGTATAATTACCAGTGTGATACAACATCTTCCATTCCATGGGACCTGAATGATTACCAGTGTGATATAACATCTTCCATTACACGGGACCTGTATAATTACCAGTGGGATACAACATCTTCCATTCCATGGGACCTGAATGATTACCAGTGTGATATAACATCTTCCATTACACAGGACCTGTATAATTACCAGTGGGATACAACATCTTCCATTCCATGGGACCTGAATGATTACCAGTGTGATATAACATCTTCCATTACACGGGACCTGTATAATTACCAGTGTGATACAACATCTTCCAATTCATGGGACCTGTATGATTCCCATTGCGATACATCTTCTGTTACATGGAACCGGTATGATTGGGTGGGTACTCACAAATTCACTACTAGCTTAACTAGCCTAACACTACTTGCAAGAGGGGGTACAGTCAAAGGGTGGGTACAAGATGTAAGAGGCAGAAGAATCAGTTAACTTGAATTTCCTATGATTATTTGATTCTATGATACGTGGTATTGTAGCTTCCATATTAGTAATGAAACATATGTATAACAAGTCTGCTTGCAAAATGGTTACATCAGAATGTCACAGTACATGCTTTTCTTTTGTAATTATTGTTCCTTTTGTTCATGCAGTAATGGAATGAGTAATGATTGAAAGGGTGCTTTGTATCAACCTACCTAATCAACAAACAGTAGAATGAATAATTAATGTTGCTCAACTGGTATGGTGGCAAGACATCTACCTACATTCCTGATGACCTGAGAAGCAACCTTGAGCAATTGCTTGCCAAATCACCTATCCTGAGGATAGGAACATGGGATTGCTTGCCATATCATTGTCTGGCTTAAGCCAGGGAATGATACTACATAGCTTCAAATTAGAAGAGGGCCAACTATGTCCTTCTACTACATGTAAAGCTGCTTGTGTCTGACTCTGTACCTGCATGTATGTGTCTGTGTGCATTCGATATATCCAAGGTTTGCATACTGAGAACTGGGGAAAAGTAGTCATATAAGAAGAAAATGATGACTGAGTCATGGTAATGTGGATGTTCATGCAGTCAAGCTCTCCTCCCCAATGTGAGGAGTGACCCAAATCCAGATAGCTTATAAGGCTTTTCTTCTTGGAGAAGGAGGACCCATTTGGTTAATATCCTACTGATTAATGGGAAATTGAGGTAGAACTGAGCCATATGGTCTGCAGATATGAGCCCAGATTTCATCAACAGAGTTGTACTACAGCAAACAGATAAATAAACAGAAATATATATATATATATATATATATATATATATATATATATATATATATATATATATATATATATATATATATATATACATACATACATAATAAATAAATAAGTTATTAAATACATAAACACACAGATTTAAAAAATAACACACTAAATCCCCATTGTACAGGAACCAATAAAGGCTGTCCCACAAAGCACTGAGGAAAAATAACTGTTGGTTTAACAGACTCTTCAGTCCCAAAAAATATATTCAAGAAAAACACCAAAAAACGTTAAAGGTGAACCTCAGAAATTTTATTATTTAGCGCTTTCATTTCCACAAAACGGAAACTTCATCAGAATAAACTGCCATTGTTGCAAACCTACATATATATATATATATATATATATATATATACACACACACAATAATTTAATTAATTAATTAGCTCAATTGAGTCCTTGAACCAAAAAACATACATTTAAAAAATAGACAACTGTCGCATTCATGCAACATCTGCAGAATGATCTGTACTGAAAATTTGGCATTGCTGATTTTGTGATGCATATATAAAATTACATGTGTACCCATAAAAGCAACATTTCAGAAAATGTTACAGCAAATTTTATTTACTTGTTGTTGAGCAGGCTGGCCCTACTGAGGATCATTCATTTTGAGAAAGGATTTTAAAATGAAACTTAGAATGTCCACACAACTAGTAGTAATACATCAAAATAAATAGAACATTCCAAGAAAAGTATTAGGTACGTTGGAACTTGGCAAAGAGTACTTCTTTCAGTAGGCAGTGAAGACTGATGTTGTACCTTTGAAACCAGCTTAGTAAAGCCCCTTTCATGAAGGAGCTTTGTACAGATGTTCAGTCCTTGCTATGAAGGAGATTTACCTTTACAGATACAAGTGATCTGCTTGAATACAGTGACTGGTCTGTATCTGAAATGTTATCTTTAGTTTAACGCAGTCTGAGGCACTGATGAACTACCTGTGCAATGAGTCTGTAGAAGCAATAAGGAAAACTGACAAATACAAAGGCTGAATTTGTAAAACTTAAAGCAGTCTCGTAACTACAATGATTTTCAATCTATTAACTTCATATTTCAAATTATGAATGCAATTTATGAAGAAATTAGCTGAATACTGTAAATTCCTTCTTGGATGGTGATTTTTCAGATGTGAAAGCATACTGCAGGACATAAATGAACACAAATGTTTTTTTTTTTAAGTTTTTGATGTTTTTGACCATACCATGGCCTTCCTGAAAACATGAGGGATAAATGTATCTCCAAACACCATCATTTCTAAAAAGTGTGGTCTCCTTTAAGGCCCCCCTGAGCAGTGGGTAACATTACTCTAGTGTGGTCTCCTTAAGCCCCTGAGCCAGTGGTAAACATTACTCAAACCGCTGAAACAGGACTGCATGGATCAGGCAATCCCAAAAAAAACTAAGACCTTGTAAGGCAAAGGCGTCCAGTGGTGGTGGACCCCAGCCATAAACAAGCTCACAAACAAAAGGAAAGCTACTACAAGATAGAGCAAAACTTTGAAAGGTAAGACACCTTTGATCATTATAAGTAAAAAACTAAAGAGCTCATAAAATCATCCAAGGCAAATTTTTGAGAGAAAAATCGCCAAGGACTCAAAAAGACAATCATAAGGCCTAACCCAGATATGCTCAGAAATTAGTCAAAATGATGTGAAGATTACTGAACAAACATCCCAATGCCCAGTGAGAACTGCCTCCCAAGGCAAAACACAGCAGCATCCATGACAGCATCCATGGGACCGGATGGTGTCTCTCCTGACAATGAGGAATTAAACCCAATGAGAATTTAAAAGTTTTAGTCTTAGCCTCACCTCAGATAGCCTCACCCCAAGGAGTGGCGACGAAGCACTGTGGTCCCATTTCACAAGGCGGTGCCTCCACCGACCCTCTGGTAATTATTACCTATTAGCTTGACAAGCCCTTATCTGCAAAGCCATGGAGAGGATCATAATGGAACTCATAAATAAAGACATAGGGAACTTGCAGACTTTGGATCCAACCCAGTTTGGCTTTGTCAAAGGCAGATCATGCCTTTTAAACTTGGTTGACTTTTTCGAGACAGTCACCAAGGCCATTGATGAGTCCATACAGCCTACCTCGACCTGGCAAAGGACTCAGGTATCATCAAAAACTCACCAGCTTGAATGTAAACCCATACATCACAAGATGGGTTGCAAAACTGCTAAGTGACAGAACCCACAGGGTCAGAGTTGCTGGAGCCATGTCAGACTCAAAGCCTGTCACAAGTGGTGTCCCACAGGGCTCAGTCCTGGGTCCACTCTTGTTCGGCATCTACTTTTCTGAAGTACAAGCAAACACAGGAGGGATATCCTTCAGAAGGGCCTCACAGAAATGGATAAAAAACCTTCTACATTGCCCACCTGATCATGAAGGGATTCACATCTAGATCAAGGTTCCTCACCAAAAGGATAAAGGGTCTCAAAATATATTATGCTGGCCCGATATGTATTATGCTGCCCGACTGAAAGAACTCCAGCTCTATTCAGTCTCTATAATGTGTGCTAAATGCTTAGGACAAAATATGTTAATAAAATAACAAAACATCTGAATTATGATGATAAGATCAGTGGCCAATTAATCTATATGAGCTAAAAATGTCATTAAAATATTAAAGAATTAAAATCAGTTTTAGAGAGCCAGTTCTGAAACATGGAAGAAGTTCTGCTGTCTTTTTATTTTGGCTGCACTATTTCTGGCCCTTTTACTTCCCTGACAATCCCATCCTTCACAGCCAGCCACTAAACCCATTTGTTCCCAGGGCCATGCTAAGATCTTGTTTGTCGTTTTGTAAAATGCACTGAAAACTTCATTCTTCTATTTAAGTATATCAAAGAGAAGCGGGATCTATTACCACACAAACACACACACACACACACACACACACACACACACACACACACACACACACACACACACACACACACACACACACGGTAGTCAGCATGTCAATTGAACAGTACTGATGTGCCTCTCAACGGATAATGACGATAATGCCACAGCCATTTACTTACTGCCTATCTCACAGATGGTACTACGGGTGCGTAATTGAAAATTGAGGCATAACATAAATTGATTGGCATGCATAAGGCTGGCACAGAGCTGACTGATCCCCTATAGAAGTTGCTCACATTTCCTTCAGTTTTAACCTTAGTGTTGACAGTGTTAATGACAGTGGTAGTGTGTGTGTGTGTGTGTGTGTGTGTGTGTGTGTGTGTGTGTGTGTGTGTGTGTGTGTGTGTGTGTGTGTGTGTGTGTGTGTGTGTGTATCTGGCTATCTGTGTTTATGTGTGTGTTTGCAGGTATGCGTGTTGTGAAAGAGACTGTGTATGCATGAGCGCATGTGTGTAGATGGGTTATAGAGAGAAGTGCATCACCACACCAACATGGAGAATAACAAGAAACACATTTTCCTACCATCTTGAATTCATCTGAATGTGGTATCTAGTCATATAACGTATAGCCGATGCTCAGAACAGGCGTCGAGCTGAATTAGCTGATGATAGAAAGCTCAAATCCAATAGATAAATGCTGGAAGTAGTCACACAAATAACTACTCAAAGTCTCTTCAGACCAAGAATACAAGGATATGTAGGAGGCAAACCTCAAATGTCTGTTCAGACCAAATAATATTCCAAAAAACAATGAAGCAATATCCACGAATATTCCTTCAATAAAAATACTTTAATTGGCAAAACAGGTGAGCGCTTTCGCTAAAATAGCGCTCACCTGTTTTGCCAATTAAAGTATTTATGGTCTGAAGAGACTTTGAGTAGTTATTTGTGTGACTACTTCCAGCATTTATCTACTGGATTTGAGCTTTCTATTACCAGCTAATTCAGCTCGACGCCCGTTCTGAGCATCGGCTATACGTTATATGACTTTGTTCATCATTTTTTATTTGCTCAGAACTGCTTTTTACGTGGTAATGTTGATTATTTATTTCGGTGAATGTGGTATCTGTCAGATGTCTAATTAACATTTTATATAAAACAGTAAAATTACTTTCTTTTGGCCCAATGAGGTGGGAAAAGATAATACCTGACCCACCTACATTTCTTGTTTCATTGTGTCCTTGAAGATGAACACATTTCAGCTAATCAACACCCTCATTCTTCAATAAATTATACCTGCTTAATGATCTAGTTTCATTTGAGCTCAGTTTAGAGTCACGCAGTTAATTCTATGGTATGGGATTCAATCACCCATCATTACAGAACTACTAATCGAAAGTATAATGTATGTACTTAGTGACAGACTTTGCTATTTTGAAGAAATGAAATGGTGACTTTCATGTTACTATACTGAATGAGCAGAGACCTACATTAATGAAAAGTAATCCAATAATAAATATTAGGCAGCCGTATACTGCAAGAGGTTTGCTATCATGTTGAAAAAATTTGTAGAAGAAACTGCTTAAAACATGTCATCAGGTGCATCTGTCCAAACCCTAACTAACATCATGAAGATATGATGTATAATCCACATTCAGATACAAAGTCCAACTATAAGACAAGTCTGTTAAAATATGCTGAAAAAAGAGATCAAAGAGTCCATATATATCCCAGTTTTGTCAGGATATGCATCGTTTGATTTACTAATACGTGCTTGTTAGCTACTGAACATACCATTGGACAGCAGTCAACACTTAGGTTACTGACACGACATTTCAGGAGCTGGGACCGTTGATTTTCAATTAGTTCATAATATGTACAACATTAATACTACATAATAAATGGTATCTGTTCAGGGGGTTAAGACCATACAACACACTTATTTTATGTTTTTAAGATCTACTAAGAAAGAGTAAAACAAGTACAAGTCCATAGTCATAGCTGATAACGCAATATGTCAGCAAAAAATGGTGCTTCTGATGCAGAGATAATCATCTCATATCTAAAAATCATGTTTTCTTGGGAAATATTTGAATGGCCTGTTAGGAAATGTAATGTATTTGTAGCCATAATCCACACAGCCAATAATTAAATGAAGGTAATGAAAAGACACAGGAAGCATGCCATCTGGGTCAGACACCAAAATATAGACATTCAAAAGGCAAGCTAAAGTGTTCTGTTATGCACTGTTAGTGCAAATATTGTGATCTACGAAAAGGGCACATTATACTACTGGGTTCACTTTTTACATAGGTCAACTTGGGCATGCTGCAAAAAGTGTACTAACCAGTAGGCTTAAACATTTCAAATTTTGTGTGAGTCGAGGCTGTCCTGATGAAAAAATAAATATCAACAGGTTTAAACAGTAAAAAAAAAATATGAAGGCATGCAAGTAAGGCTTATGAAAAACACTATGGTATCAGTGCCAGTTTTTGTTAAATAATAAAACAAAGATGCCTGTTAAGTCATTCTAGTGTTCCATGTGTTTCCGTTTTCTTCTTTGTAATCAACAAGCCCCATGTCATCTCTTCCGCCTGTTCTCTTTACTTTATAGTGATATATAGCAAAAGTAGTCAAGTTTGGCTCAGTCCACACATCTCAGCACCAAACTAAATTAATTATATTGTTTTATCTACATTGTTTATTTGCATAAGTAAGTCTTTCCATATCTATCCCATTCTATCCAATTTCATTTATCTCTGTAATGATACTGTGATTCACCAAGGTTTTCGAACTAAACTCATATCACGTGTCAGTGTGCCATAGTACGGAGAAGACCAGTCTTGTAAATATGTAAAAAGGACAAAAGTTTGTAGAGACTTATGTATTTCACAATGTAGTAAGGGGGGCTTACTCTCTAGTTAAATGTGTGTCTGTAACAGCATAACTGAGAATTTGTACATAAAATAATGCAAGTATATTTGCCAGTTCTCTAATGTATTTGATAAATAAGAAAAAAAAACCCTTTGGTATGAGTTAGACAAGTTCTGTTTCAAATAACAGAAATATTAAACTCTATAAAGTAAAAAAATGCAAACAGTGGAAAGAAAACTTAAGTAAGTATCTCACAGGCTCTTTCAAAAACAGGTCTTCCTCAAGTTAGTTAAAAACCTATCATTACAGATACATTTTAAAAGAATAAAAGGTACTTACGTATTATCGCAACCACATTCCAACTGTGTTTTCACAGTCCTGTTTTATCATGAACACTTAATTGTCTGCTCCACGTGTTATTGCAACCACATTAAACAGTGTTTTCACACTCCAGTCTTATCCTAAACAGTTACTTTTCTGCTCCAAATACTTTGAAATGTATATTATTAAACATGTCTGTCGAAATATTACATGAAAAACTGTGAGATAGTATGTCATTAAACTGCTTCTTCTACGGATATCTCAAGCAGAGTCCAAGTGTGTGTTCACAGGGCCGTTTGCTCATGAGCACTAGTACATTATGTGGACCACAAAGACTGGCATGTATATTATTATAGAAATGTAAATACAAACATTAAAAGGAAAGCCGTGAAATGGTGTCGCATTACAATGCCTCTTTACAGGTGTCCAGGCGGCATGTCCATGGGGAACCACAGCCGTAACGGTCATGCTGAATGCATTCATGCCTGGCAGAGAAATACCCTAGGGGCACTTCCTGAAAGGGGGTGGCATGGCTGCAGGAGTGTCGATTACATATCTGCACTTAAAAATCAAGGGACAGTTTATAAAAATGAATGTAGTTCACTTGCAAAGCGAACTGAACAACATTTTTTGTACCGGCATGTATTCAGTGAATAACACAACTTTAATGCAAAAGCACAGGCCCTTGATAAGTATGACAACCGGTCCCTGGTTTACTTTTCTGTGAAAAACAACTACTTTGTCACATTTACATGTGAAGTTCTTTTCAAAATGTGGGCGAACTGTATATAACATATATGGAGACGAGAAAGGGTTTGCACTGAGCACAGAATGTAGTTGTGATAATACATAAGTACCGAATGCATCACATGACACACAAGCATTTAAAGCAACATAAATGTTTCCCAACCCAATATTTCGACACCGCTTTGAGACAACAGTTGTTATTCAAATAACAGGTATCAATAACATTTAGAGTATTCATCTATATTCTTTTAGTTTGGTAGAATTTATTATATCACATCCACTTAATCCAGTTTCAACTATCTGTAGGTGACAAAACTTAAAATGATAGTGCTTCTTAGAATTTCTCTAGTTTATTTCAAACAAATTCAGAAATTTCGTCTTTAAAACATTGAATTGTTTTGCCAATATAAAACGTGGTGCAGTTGCCACACAATATTACACATGCCTTATTAGTGGTCACACCATCAGCATAAAAGTGAGTCTCACATAACTTTTCCACTCGCAGAATGTATAAAAGAACAGATTGCAGCAATGTTTAAATACACACACACACACACATACACACACACACGCACACACGCGCACACACACGCACACACACACGCGCACACACACACACATGCACACACACACACACACACTCACATACTTATACCTCTCAACTATCCTGAGTTTACAGAATGTCCCTCATGTTGCCTATTGTTTTTTTCATTATCCTTCATAAATCAGGGATAATTATAGTTAGTCAATAATGCCAGACATTAGAGTTTCGTATTTCTTATTGTTTAGAAAATGCATCATGATGCAAGATCTGTTGTTCTATTAACTTTTTAAGTGACTCAGAATACTATGTAAAGTCTCCCTGGTGTCATTACTGCTCAAACTGGTTTTGTTTAGAAGTCTTTAGCATGGTCATGGAGAAGTATGGCAGCTCCCAGGACATACAAAGATATACCTCTGCATCTGTCACTTGCTCCTGATTTTACACAGCATCCAATAGTTTGTCTGTTGTAACTACCCCTCCCTTATAAGTCAGAAATGATAGTTTCATACTCCTTACTATACTGAATGTACTTCATGATGCACAGCGGGTTGTTCTAGTAACTTTTTACATGACTTACAGTCATATTTAAGAGAGTCCCTGGTGTTCAGTGTTCCACTCCTTACTTCTTATTCTTCAAAAAGAGTTTTGTGTTGTAAAACCCATTGAGCTATTAACTTTTTGTGTGACTCAGATTAAAATTAAATTCCATGGTGTCTAGTGCCTCCACCCCCAGTATTATATGCTTTGTGTGCTAGTCTAGGGGAGGGAAGCCACTGCTGACACAGACACACACACACACACACACACACACACACACACACACACACACACACACACACACACACACACACACATATGCACATAGATATTCCAACACAAACACACACACACACAGTCCCCATAGCTCAAACACTCTATCATCACCCGATCACACGCACTGAAACACTCACCTATTCATCCATGCACACATCTATTCTACTGATCCACCAGCTAACCGGCACATCAGCACACATGCTCACACATACACACACACACACACACACACACACACACACACACACACACACACACACACACACACACACACACACACACACACACACACACACACACACACAAACATGCAATTGAAACCACTTATATCTCTGCAGACATGCACACATGCTGCCACACACAAACACATTCATCCCTCACCACTACCTCTCCACAGAAACTTATCTGAACTTAACCTTTTATGTGGTCGCACCCAGTAGCATAGAAAGCCTGGGGCAAAAGGGGGATTCATCCCTGCACTGTCTTTGTCCAGGGTGCAATTTGAGCTAAAGAAATTCTTCCTTTTCTCCAACAACCTACATACTGCCACCAAACAGGCTTCTGTCATACAGTATGCTGCTGAATCCACCCTCATCTGCTCTGCCCCCAATTTACCAGAACTCCAACAGGTCACACAGGGATCATTCTCATCCATAAAAAGCTGGCTATCCAACTCAGCTCCTACTCAATCCTAATAAGACCAAACTCCTCATCTTTCAACGCTCCAAATCTACCCTAAACTCCCCCCACTTCAATATTCTTGCCAAAGACAATACCACCATCTCTCCATCATTTCACACCAAACTACTTGGTGTGGAGATTGACAACAGTGAAAACATGAAAAAAATTATACTGATGAAGGGTGTTTCCCAAAAGTTTTATCTTTCATGAAATAAATCGAGTGTTTCTACTTGGTTGTATCCTGTGTTATTACTGAGATTGACAACAATCTCAGATTCGACACCCATATATCTCTTAGAATAAAAAAGTACAAAAAAAACTTGGTGCATTATATAGAAACCGCCAATACTTCACCAAAACCGCTAGAATCTCTATTGTCAATTCCCAACTAATCTCCACCTTACTCAATGCATCTCCCATATTTACAAACCTTAGACAGTCAGACTTAAACAAACTTGAGGCATGTTACAATAAAACCGCAAAATTTGCCACTGGCGCATCCTACCGCAGTCACCACTGTATCTCCCTTAGAGAACTAGACTGGCTCAAGCTTCCACAACTCCTACACTTGAATCAACTCTCCTTTGCTCACAAACTTGTAAACCACCCTCTCAATATCCCATCACTTCAAACACTTCTCCAACCCTACCACTCCTTCAGACCCCTATGCTCCAGCAACAAAAATCTTCTCCAGATCACCAAAGCCAAAAACTCAGCAGGAGAAGCTCTATTTTCCTGCACCATATCCACTCTTTGGAACAACCTTCTCCCCACTATAACTACCCTACCTTCCTGTAGTCATTTCAAGACTGCACTTAAATCACACCTAAATATTCACTGGCTTTGTCCGTGCCCAAATCCCGACTAAAGACCCTCATCCTCATTCCCTCCTGCTCGCTTTCTCTCATCCCTACTTTGGATAAATTAATCTTCTACCACTATGAAGCTGAACTTAATGTCAATAATGCTAGATTACTTTGCTTAAGTTAGTAATTTGTTTAGCCTATTAGTACTGCGTAACATTTTGTTGTTTTTTTGTTCATATTTAATACTTATTACTGTAATAGTATCAACTGTTTTCTCCTTTAATGTATGCCATCATCTTTATTATTGTATGTCATTTACTCATATAAAGTCTGTGGAGCTTTTCTCCCCAGGGCTCGCTGAAAAAGGACTTGTGTCCTGTTGGAATTTCCCGGTAAACAAATGTAAATAAATAAATAAGTGCATTTTTATACAAATATCTTTTTATTTCCCTTTAAGGGAAACAGTAGTGGAAAGAGCAATGTATGTCCTAAGTGGACTTCTGAGATGCTCCAAGGTCCCTCTGCCCTGTGTATGTCATCCTGCTTGGGCACTGCCCCTCAGACCTGTATTTGGCTGCATAGGTGGGGGGGGGGCAGTAATACAGTGCAATTAAGACTATTTCTGGGATATATTTTTGTTGCTCACAGTGAACTGAGGGCATTATATTATTTACTGACATATCATACACTGTGGGCACAATTTATAAAAAAAATAAAGGCTTGGCTTCATTCCTTAAGTTCATCTGGTCGAAATGTGGATTATCAAAACTTGAATCTGACCATTGATCAACAGCCTGTTTTTTTTTTTTTTTTTGTGTGTGTACAAAACTCAACTGCTGGAGCCATACCTCTCAAATCTCCAGATTTTTGCTCATATTTTTGGTCTGTTCCTCATAAAATGCGTGTTTTTCCTGCGAGTTACTGGTGAATGAAGTCACTAAATAATGCCACACATTTGAGTATTAGTCTTTATAGCCTTCAGATAATCCAAGCCAAAATAAACCCTGCTATTCCTGCAACTTTCTAAGTTGATAAGAGCAATTTTTAAAATCTGTCCCTATTTTTGGGGCCCCATTATTTCAGGCTTTGTACAGATTTTTAGCACTAAGAGGTTGAGAGCTATGGCTGGAGCTGAGGGGCCTGCTTCGTTGGAAGAAAGGGACAGCAGCAGCAACTTGGTTAGCCTGGAGAAGAGACGGCAAAACAAGACTAAACAAGTTTGAAATGAAGTAACTATAAGATAATGTGCAACAATGCTGCAATGCATTTCCATTTTTTTTGACATATTCCTGTGAATGTTGATCTTTTCTAACTGACGGGTAATGTTTTCTGGCTACCTTTTATGGTGGGACAGAGCTGAAAAAAGGTCCCACTCTGGGTTAAAAATAATCCTGCAAGCTTTTGAGATGATCTGAATCTGAAATTTTTGATTCTGAGTATGTCAATCAAAATCATTATATCTACTGATGCATTGGATTGGATACTTATAAACAACAAACCTCAGTTATATATATCAGGCACCCTACCTGAGAACATGAGTGACCACTTCCTAACATATATAATAAGAAAAAGGAATGACATGCCTCAGCAAATCACCCTTATAATCATTAGAAGCGCAACAACTTTAACCTCACCAATTTCCAGACCGAACTTAAATCTTGCAATTGGTCCGACCTAAAGCTACTTCCTCTAGACGAAGCAGTCTCACACTTTAATACTAACTTCCTAGCTATCTTAGACAGGCATGCTCCCATAAGAAAGACCAGAACCAAAACCAAAATAGCTCCATGGCTAACCAAAGTTACTAAACAAAAACTAACCACTAGGGACACATCATGGACCTCCTGGAAATCCACCAAATCCAGTCAAGATCATATTAGGTACAAACAATTGAGAAACGAAGCTTAAAAATCAATTAAGCTAGATTATCAAACCTACTATTTCAGCTTACAAAAAAACACCAAAACCAGCCAAAAAATTGTGGTCAGGTCTCAATAAACTACTCCATCCAGGTAAATCCACTACCCCCACCCCTTCATCTACACTACATCTATCCCCTGAAAGTATAGCAGAGGCCTTGAATACTTTCTTTACAGAAACTTAATCCCTAGCTAATAACCTACCTCCCAACTCAGCAAATGACACCTCAGCCCCATCGGATAATTTACCCCCATTCAAATATGATCCAATCCCCACAGACTATATTAAATCCTTACTTAAGAAACTCAAACCCACCACACTAGCAGCAGACTTACTCCCTGCTGAATTCCTACAAAAGGCCGCAAACTAAATATCATACCCTATCTCCATCTTAATCAACCGTACTCTCCATGAATCTTATGTTCCCTACATCTGGAAAATCTCCCACATTATACCACTTCACAAAGGGGGTAACTCCACAGAACTCTCAGACTACAGGCCTATAGCCATTCTATCTCCCTTAGCCAAAATAATGGAAAAATGTATACATAAACAAATTCTTACTCACCTTATTCAGAACAATCTCCTAGCCTCATCCCAGCATGGATTCAGACCTGCCCATAGTACCACAACAGCACTTCTCTCCTTCTCTCACACAATAAATCAGGGCCGTAATCACAACAAACTCTCCTCTGCCCTCTTTCTCGACCTATCCAAAGCATTTGATATGGTCAATCACCACCTACTCCTAGCACACTCAAATTATTCAACCTTAACAACCTAGTAATCAAGTGGTTCCAATCTTGCTTGCAGGGCAGACAACAAGCAGTATTATGGAAAAACAATCTATCCCCCCTACTACCAATCACCCTTGGTGTCCCCCAAGGGTCCATATTAGGCCCCCTCCTTTTCTCAATATTCATTAATGAACTACCCAAAGTCATCCCTGAAGCAACCTGTATTCAGTATGCAGATGACTCTACCCTAATCTGTTCTGCCACCACCCCCTCTGACCTACAATCCCTATCCCAGAGCACATTCAACAAAGTAGAGATCTGGTTCAATAACCGCCATCTCCTATTGAATCCCAACAAAACCGAACTACTACTTCTCTCCCCTACCCAAAAAACCTCATCACCGAATATTACAATCTTATCCAATAATGGCACCATAATCTCTACAGATCCATCTACAAAACTTCTTGGTGTAATAATAGATAATAAACTTACATTTGAGACTCATATCGACAAAACCATCAAAACAGTTAACAAAAAACTAGGCTCCCTATATAGGATTAAACAATTTCTAACACCACCGGCCAGAACAGCCATAGCTAGAACACACCTTCTCTCAACCGTTCTCTATGCCTCTCCCATTTTCCTAAAACTACGGAAAGCTAACCTAAACAAAATAGCTAGCTGCTACAACAATATAGCTAGATTTGCCACAGCCACAGTATACAAAACCCATCACTGTCAAAATCTTCAAGCATTGGACTGGCTAGAGCTACCCAATAAATTCCAGTACAACCAACTCATAGTTATTCATAGAATCCTCTACCAATCTAACAGTACACCCATTCTGGCAAATATTATCACCCCCTACTGCAACCTACCATCTCTCCGCTCATCTAACAAGATGCAAGTTCAATCTGCCAAAGCCAAAAACTCATCTAGAGAATCACTTCTCTCCAACTCATCTGGTAAGAAATGGAACGCACTCCCCCCAGATCTTACCACTATAGCCTCCTTACCCCAATTCAAAACATCCCTAAAGAGGCACCTAAACAAACATTGGCTATGTCCATGTCTAGACCCAGGCTAACTCGACTTACATGCAATTCTTGAAGGCAAATGATGCAATTTGGAATAAACCTTCTACCTAAACCCACCCTAATTATAACTACTTCTCTATAACCTTCAGAACAACAGTCACTAATTTCTACCTAACTTCCTATACACAACTTTTAGAATGCTGTGTTTCTAACTCCCTAAACTAACTTTTAAATCCCTCATCTGTACCTCCACTTGTGTATCCTATCATCCTAGCTTTTATACAAACATGTATTCAACCCTTCTACATCCAATTTCCAGGGACTCTCCTGTTAACTAAACACCTTTTTCTCACTAACTACCTTGTTTTCTCCAGGTAGTCACTCATGTCATCTATCATTGTATCATGCCATTCTATACACTCAAATGCTTTACTGTTATTGCTGTAAATATGTAATACTACTATTGCTGTACATATGTAATACTATAAACCTACAATGATCTTAAACCTCAATGTAACGATGTATATACGTATATAACCTCCTACTGAAACTTTAAGAAGTTACATATTTTAATGTAACCAGGAATATTGACTGTCAACATTTTGTACATGTGGAGCTTTTCTCCCTGGGCCTCCACTGAAAATGAATATGTATCCAGTCAGACTTTCCCGGTTAACAAATGTAAAATAAATAAATAAAATAAATTGGAATTTAACATTATTATGGTATTTTGAACTATTGGAAGCATTTTCTGATGCAGATTTAAAACATTTTAAACTATGCCACTGATAAATCAACTAAACTGTTGTTTAAATTGCACTTACTCTGTGTTGTACTTGTATATAACTGCCTGCTTACCTTCTGGAATGTGATAGAGAGGATAACTTTTTTTTTGTTATGAAATAAAATTTCCGAATGTTGGCCATATTGTACAATAGCAACAGTCCCAGAAAAATCAGGTATTCACTGACATTAATGTGGTATTCTGTGTGACTCAATATTTTCTTATCTGCATTTTTAGCAATATTTTGTTTGACACTTTTTCTATAACCATATTTGGTGGACACTCTGTGTAACAACAAGCTGAACTGATAGGAGATGTCTTCACAAACTGGCCAGTTTATACCTTTTTTCTTTTTTTTTTACCAAACTCCTGGGGGCCTACCTGATGGCAAGAGAGGGGCAATAGCTTACTTTCTCTTAGTTTGGAGTGGACAGGGCAGAAAAGTAAACAAGTGTGATTGCTTGAAGTAAGTAGATATGCAATTGCAGTGCAGTTTGACATAGTGATCTGACACAGGTCTGGCAGTACTGTTCTGGCACTGGTAGTACTTTGCTGGTACTGGCTGTATTGTTCTGGCACTGGTCTGGCAGTACAGTTCTGGCACTGGCTGTACTGTTATGGCACTGATCTGGCAGTACTGTTCTGGCACTGGCTGTACTATTATGGCACTGCTTTGGCAATACGGTACTGGCACTGGCTGCATTGTTCTGGCACTGCACTGGCAGTACTGTACTGGCACTGGACTGGTAGTACTCTTCTGGCACTGGTCTGGCAGTACTCTGGCAGTACTGTTTTGGCACTGGCAGTACTGTTCTGGTACTGGTCTGGCAGTACTGTTCTGGAACTGGCAGTACTGTTCTAGCTCCTTTGTACTATGTGCCTTCCATTCTTGTGTCCCCTTCTTCCTTTTATGGATTCTGCCAATCACCTTCAATTTAACTGGCTTTCTGAGCTTAAGGACTATTATCTTTTGAAAATTAAACTTTTAATAAAACTTCCTGTTAGGACTTGCTTTCGAGCCTCTTGTTCTCTTACGCTTTTGTGAAAAGTTATTGTCAAGGCATTTTTTCCCACCTGTTACAGAAAAATCAAATTATTGCTCTGCAGGTGTAGTGGGAGGGGAGGGGGCGCCAAATGAAGGTCTCACCCTGGGCTCCAAATGACCTAGTTACTCCTCTGGTCTCAACCATTGACTGTAATGGGGAAACACACATTTTGGTTATTTTCATTAACACAGCCAGCCATGCTAATTTAAGGAGCTGAGCAATTAAATCCCTTACTGCAGGCATTTCCCAGGAGAGAAGACATGGCTAATTATCACACGTCACTCTGTCAGAATGCCTCATTTGCATTTAACATGGTCACAGAGATGACCAACTGTGGTGATCCTAGAGACCATGTAGAACCACTCACTGTAGTGGGTCTGTCTCTGAATCAGAAAAAGTCCTTGCCAGGGGTAGTTGCCCATTTTAAGGCATACCAGTTGCAGTGGCCATTTCTGAATCACAGCCTTTCTTTCTAGAATACATGTTTCTATAGCATAGCTGCCTCTATAAATTCTTTTTTTTTTTAAAGGAAAAAGTTATTTGTGCTTCGTACTACACTAGAGATGTCTGGACTGATAGTATAGTCTAGCTATATTCAATAGTATTACATGCTATTTTCATGTTCTTGAATTAATGGCATTCTGTTCCTATTGCTACTAATGCCATCATCCTGAACCTCTCTTTCTGAGAAATAAGGTTTCACATTTGTGTCGCTATGTAAAAGTACATCTTCCTTAATCTTGTTTAATTCAATAAGCTAGTACCCATGTTTCATAAAATCCCTGGACATAGAAGGTTAAATATCAAATAAATCAAGAGCTGCAGTGGTCTCTCATGCTGCTCTATACATCTGACCTCTGACGATATTCTTATCGACAAACTGGTACATTATAAACTCAGTGCTTACATGTAAACAGCAATAAAATCTTCAAATGAAATATAATCGTAACCAAAAAGTGCTGAGGCATACATGTTGAGGAATTGTACTATGGACACACACACACACACACACACACACACACACACACACACACACACACACACACACACACGCGGTTTACTAACAACCATTTTATTATACATTTATAATTGATTAAATGAGAGTTAAGTGCACTCTTGGTGATGTTTAGCTTTGCTAGAAAATGGCATGTTAAACGATATGTTGAAAAGATTTAGATGCAGAGCAATCAGCAATGCATATTTGATTAGGGCACTGGTGCACTGTTCATCTGAAGTGCTGTTAAGAAAAGCAATGTATAGGTTCATAGTTTCATAGTTAAGTACTAAGCTATCTGCAAGCCTAGCCAGAATGTGTTGGCTTTCGCCACCCCCTTAGATTAGTTCCCTGTGCCTCTGTCCAGCAGAGCCATTAGTTCCCTGCGCCACTGTCCAGCAGAGCCACTGCAGTGATCCCTGGGGTAAATTTTCTGTTTGAAATCCACCTGTCAAGGTTTTTGTCAAAGAGTGTTAGTGAGGGGCTCTGCCTGATGTATACTGGAATCCTGTTCCAAAGCATGGGGAGTCTCTGGGACAGGACTCTATCCCTCCAGCATGTCCTATTTATCATTGTGGTGAAGTTTATATCTCTAGATCATGTGGCTCTCCGGGATTTGTTTTTTTTTTAGGTGGAGCATGTCCATCAATTCTGGGTTGGACATGGCCTTGTATGTCAGGCAGAGATCACCGCTGAGTAAATGGTATGCAACCGAGTACAGTTGGAGTTTCTTGAGTCAGGCTGCATAGGGCATCTGTTTGAGGCCAGTAATCCTCTTGGTGAGGTACTTTTGTGGTCTTTCCAGGTGTTGCAGGTGTCTTGTAAGGTACATCCCAAATGGGGCATTGTATTCTATTATGGGTCTAATGAGTGATGAGTAGAGAGGCACAATAACCTCTTTTGTTCTAGATGTGAACCCTTTTGTGATTAGGTTTTTCTAACCACCTTGGCAATATGATTATCAAAGGAGAGATTACTATCTACTTGGGTCCCCAGATCCCTTATTACATTTTCTGTATTTAGGGGACTACCACCTATGTGGTAATTCGCGGGTACTTTATTTTTTCCCTAGGGGATGACTATGCACTTTTTGGCATTTAGCTTGAGGCCATGTTTTTGACACCAGGTATCCATCTCAGTGAGACCCTTATGGAGGGTGTCTGTATCAGCCAAAGAATCATTTATGGCCCCTAGTTTGCAGTCGTCTGCGAACTTGGTCAGCCATAGTCCTCCTATGCTTGCCTGTACCTCTGAAAAGTATATACCGAACAGGAGGGGTCCTAGGACTGAGCCCTGGGGGATGCCACTTGTAACTGGTTTAGAGTCAGACATAGAGCCTGCAACTCTCACCATGTGGGTTCTATCCATGAGCCAGATGACAACCTATCTCGTGACGTAGGGGTTTATGTTCAAGCTGATCAGCTTGTCTATAATACTAGAATGGGGAATGGTGTCAAAAGCCTTTGTGAGGTCTAGGTAGGCTGTGTGGATCTCCTTTCCCTTGTCTAATGCCTTGGTAACTGTCTCAAAGAAGTCCACCAGGTTTAGGAGACATGATCTGCCCTTAACAAAGCCAAACTGGGTAGGGTCCAAGGTTTGGAGGTTCCCAATATCTCTTTTAATGAGTTCCATGATGATGCGCTCCATAGCCCTGCAGGCTAGTCAGGCTTTTAGGGCGATAGTTCCTGGGGTCCGTTGTGGCTCTACCTTTGTGGAGAGGGATAACTGTTGCTGTGTGCCACTCTGTGGGTACATAGCCTGTAGAGAGGCTGAGTTTGAACAGTGTGTTTAGGTGAGGGGTTAGTTCATTTTGGAGCTCTTGTAAGACACAGCCTGGGACACCGTCCAGTCCCATTGAAGCTGTGTTTTTGGCTTTGGGCAGGGCTGTTTTAACCTGTGTATCAGTGATTGACAGGGCCCTACATTCTTCTGTTATGGTTATGGGCCCTTTAGGGGGTGAGAGGGGGATGAAGTTTGCACTAAACCTGTCTGCCAGAATGTTGGCAATATCAGTCAGTTCAGTGTATTTTGTGCCATTCTGCACTAACTCAGAGCAGATCTGAGAGTTTCCACTTAGGTTCTTGACATAGCTAAAGAACACTTTGTGGTTATCTTGGAGTCATTGGCAATTTTTCTTTCAAAACTAGCCTTGGATGATTTAATGAGGGATCATAGTTTCTTGCTGATACTGATCAGGGATGTCTTTCCTTCTTGGGATTTTACTCTTTTCTGTGCTAGTTTCCTCCTTCTGTTGTATAGCTTGTTTATGACAGGGGTCCGCCACACTGGTTTCCTTTTCTTGGAGGAGTGAGTTTTGGTTTTACTTGGGATAGCATGATCCATGCATTCCTGCAGATGCTCATAGAGTGCCTTTGTAAAGGTTTCAGCAGCTTGGACAGCATTGTCCTTTAGCATGGGGGCTGTGAACCTTTCCACCTCGGTCTTAAGTAACATGAAGTTTGCTAGTGAAAAGTTTTTCACAGTGGTTTCCTTGATTGGGGGTGGGGGCAGAATGTGTATATCCAGAGTGATTATTTTATGGTCTGATCTAACCAGCGAGGGGTTGACCTCCGGTGTGGAACACCGGTCGCCCATGTTGGTGATGACCAGGTCCAATATGTTGTTCCCTCTGGTGGGGGTGTTGACCAGTTTATCCAGGGCATTCAAGTTTATAAATTCTAGGAAGCGTTGGGCAAGGGAGTTAGTACTTGAGTAGTCCTCCCAGTTTATGTTTGGGTAATTGAAATCATCCAGTATTAGGGTGTTTGGTAGGATCTTCATATTTCCCAGTGTCTCCAGAAATGCAGAATGGGGGTCCTGGGTCATGGTGGTGATCTGTAGCAAGCTACAATTTGGATTGCAGTTTTGCCCATTGTTAGTTGCACATGGATGATCTCTGATGCATTGTACTGCACCACTAACCTGGAAGTGTGGATATCCTTGATGAATATGGATACACCCCCGCCTTTTATGTTTCGGTCCTGGTTCTATGGCTGAAAGGTATGGTATGAGTTATAGCCTAGTTGTGCTGGGGTGCTCTCTGGAGCCTTAAACCAGGTTTATGTTACTGCACAGATGTCGATGTTCTCCATACTGAGGAGTGCCACGAGTGCATGCATTTTGAGGTTTAGACTTCTGGTGTTGAGTAGCATTACCCTCAGTTTTTGGTTACTTGTGCTATTTATGGTGGTGGGTTTGTCTTTTGAGCCTTGCTTAAAAAAGGCACTATGGAGGCGGCAAGAGCCTTGGCCAGTATTTAAAAGCCTAAGGGTGACCGGTGCAAGCCATCTCTTGCGAAGCAACGTGGCTTTGTCAAGCTTGTCATCCCAGGCGGACAGATACTGGATCCCCTCTGAATGACACCAGAAACTTAGCCAATTGTTGAAATTGATCATTTTTTCTTTATGCTGTGGCATCATTCTTGGTGTGGGCAGGATACTACTCAGGATCAGGGTCATACCAGCCTGGGCTACATGATCAGAGAGCTCTTCCATGTCTCTTTTCATGTAGTCCAGGGAGGTACGTCTGAGGTCATTCACACCAACATGGACAATGACAGAGTCGTATTTGTACTTGTTCTGGAGTGACCTGAGTGCTTGTGTTATGTGGTGGATCCTGGTGCCCGACAGGCAGCTAACTGTAACCTTCTCCTTGTCCAGCCCAGTTAGTGGGGCATCAGTGTGCCTGACTATAGAGTCGCCTATTACTAGTGTGTTGGGCATGTTATTTGCCTTAAGGGCTGTGATTACGTGGTACACTGATTATGTGAAGTATGTGTTTCATGGTTGGTGATGGGGTGTGGAGGTTGCTTGGATGTCTGCTTTGGAGGTCTCTGTTGCTTTTTCAGATTTTTATTTAGAGCCAGAGTATGTTTTCATGTATTCATGTGTGTTATTTGCCGGTGTTGGTTTATTAGGTCTATGTGAGACTGGTGGTGTGTTGCAAGTATTAGCCTTCTCCACATGACTGTCAATTCCAGTCCTGGGTTGAGAGAGCTTTGCCTCGAGTTTGGCTGTATAATTGTATCTCTTGCATATATTAGTGTTTGGTGGTAGGAGGAGAGGGTTGTCTGTGTACATGAGGCAATTGTAACATTGCCTCAAAATGCCCAGATTCACCAGTTGGACTGGAAAGTACACTGAAAGCTGCCCTTTGGACATGCCTGAATAGGTAGAGTAAGCTGTTTTTCTGATTGGCTGGTGGGGACGATTAGAGAGCCTTGTCCTTCTGGACAGTATGGGGGGGGGGTCTAGTGCTAGGGCTAATTAGTGCTTGCTATGAGTTTTAAGCAAGTGCTTGACTGTGAAATGAATGGTTTGAGTACTACAGTTGAAGGTTTGTCTAGTTCCAAGGGAAAATTTGAAGAGAAGACTTAGTGGAGCGGAGAATAGTTTAACTCTAGCTAACCGGCACTGCCAGGTGTGCGAAACCATGCAAATGCGTTTTTTATAGCAGGGAAGTGAAAAAGATAGAAATTTGCCCAGAATGGCCGATAAACTACTAACTTCTGGGCTGAAACCACTCCTCCAGGGACAGATAGGCTGCTCAAAGCTCCCCTCTCTCACAGGTGAACAGAGAAACTTCCTTCTATCCAAGTAAGGTATGGGCAGCACAGAAACTTGTAACACAGCCCTGGATTCAGCAATAACCTGAAAACTGGACTATACTAGTTCAGAATTTTTGTTTCTTTGTTTTTTTTTTTTTTCAGAAAATAGAGCAGATACAATCAAAATTAGCCCAAAATGGCCAATAAACTACTAACTTCTGGGCTGAAACCACTCCTCCAGGGACAGATAGGCTGCTCAAAGCTCCCCTCTCTCACAAGTGAACAGAAAAACTTCCTTCTATCCAGGTAAGGTATGGGCAACACCGAAACTTGTAACACAGCCCTGGATTCAGCAATAACCTCAAAATTGGACTATACTAGTTCAGAAAGGCGGGAAACAAGTATATTTTTTTATTTTTTTTTTTATTTTTCAGAAAATAGAGCAGATACAATCAAAACAACACTTTAAATGCACAGAAAAGGCTATCACACTTTAGTGTGTAGCCTACAACAGTTAAACAGATTATTTAAACACAAACTGGACTATGCTAGTTCAGAAAGGCAGGAAACAAGTATATATATATATATATATATATATATATATATATATATATATATATATATATATATATATATTTCAGAAAATAGAGCAGATAAAATCAAAATAACACTTCAAATGCACAGAAAAGGCTATCACACTTTAATGTGTAGCCTACAGCAGTTAAACAGATTATATAAACACAAAAATGACTTAATTACATTTTATAGATGGCAGATAAAAACTACCGCTAGTCCCCATTTAGATGAAAAGTTAAAGTAGTTATTTCCTGGCAGCAGTGATAAAACATAAATTAAATTGTATTACATTGGTCAAAGATATATCTGTCACTTGTCATTTCACAGCAATCAGTCAGATGAAATGGAACTCAACAGACTCAAATGACTTTTTTGGGGGATTCTCACCTCAAAAATTTTTATGTAGGGACTGTATCTCTCAACTTAGTTGTTAAAATTTGAATGACTGTATATTGGGAAAGCAATAAGTTCCTTAATAGATTAATGATTTCTTACAGCCATCCCAAACAACAGTATCCTTTACTATGTATGTCATGAAATTATTTCATAATACGTGCTAATGGAGTACAGGGTAGGAAAATAGCTCTCCCTATATAGCCCTGAGGATGACACAGTGGGGGAAAGGACTATGCAAATTTTTAAGCAGGGAAAAGACATATGGCAGACCTTTTAAGTAGGACAATGGTCTATTTTAGGTTTTATTAAACACTATGATATACTATGGCAGATTTTATTAAACACATTGGCATAACTTTACACAACTGTAATTTTTTTTTAGGTTACAGTTGCTTTCCTAAATGTGTCAGGTTTCTAAGGTGGCCAGGACACATTTTTATCTGACCTCTTTCAACTTTCACTTACCGAACACAGACATCTTCATATGAAGATAATACAGTGCATTCTATTTTAATCATAAATTTTGTTATCAGCTGTCCATAATTGTTCACTACAAACATTATTAGTTTTAAGTCAAATAAAATCACATGGAGATATCTACTGAATATTTGTTTAATCTTTTGATATAAATTCATATATATATATATATATATATATATATATATATATATATATATATATATATATATATATATATATATGTGTGTGTGTGTGTGTGTGTGTGTGTGTATATATACACATATATGTATGTGTGTGTGTATATACATACATTTATATACGGAAGCATAACCATCTGTTGAAACAGAAACTAATTGATCCTACAATGACTGACTCTTATGCATTGAAAAGGTAAACATAGCTCTGCAAAAGAGGAATGAAAGCATTTTTTTTTTTGCAGGGGGACAAGGCCTGCTGTGATCCACAAACCCAATGCTAAATAAATATCCCAACTCTTGAGAAAATACTAAATTGGTGAAAGGGCACACTCCCCATCCCCCCAGAGAGAAAACTTGCATTGACAAAGCCAGTACTTTTCTATCAATTGATATCTGATCAGCTTTACTGGCTCTGTCAGCTTTTGGTGGACTGTTTTTTTTTTATAAAAGTAGCTTTTCACATATATACATACATAAAATTCAAATACAGCATTTTTGAGGATCCAGGTGTTTACAGCAATCCCTTCATCTAAATAATTTTATTTCTAGAAACAAAATAAATCCAGTTCTAAATCCTCCTTCTTCAAAAAATGAGACTGAATCCAGATCATTCCTTTTATAGGTTTTATTAGGATAAGCACTTCCCTATTTGTAGACTCCTTCAGATCCAGTTCTTAAATCTAAACATTCTATAATCATGATGTTACTATAAATATTGTTACAGAGGGGTATAGTACAATTTGGGATAATCCAGTTCCACCAGATTGGCCTTTCACCTGTTCAGAATGAAGGCGTCTGATAAAATGTTAAACCCATGCTCATTTGCCTAGGGGGCTTTTCACCTCATCAGAATGTAGACATTTGATAGGATGTTACACCTATCCTCATTTGCATGGGGCTGCTCATAAGTAGTCCTTGGTAAGCCAATATGTCCAACCCTTGGAACTCTTATGTTTTGCTCATACTCTTCTACCTTATAGGCTGTTCTTTTGTTACGTATAAACTCATAATCAATCAATTTTACATGTGTGGTTACCAAACTGAATTTTACAGAATGGTTTACAGACATTTTTTTGCAGTCAACAAACATGACTATGTTGTTTTAATAAATATTCACTTTTTAAAATACTTTTAAACTGATTCCCTTATCATTTAACAGAGCCTGTTTGTCAGTCAGGTAGCCATGCATGTGAAAGTTATTGGTTATAAGTTTATACTTAAAAAGAACAGGCTTTAAAATGTCAGAGCATGAGGGTCTGCCAATAAGAGACACACACACACACACACACACACACACACACACACACACACACACACACACACACACACACACACACACACACACACGTGTGCCTGACAGGTGTATATACATGTCTTGTTAACAGTCATACTGCTGCTCTGTTCCTTTAAGATCATGTTACAGCTGCATAGCCAGTGTATGGACAGGTTTTTAGGCCTCTCTGTAATATAAGTATGTTTTCTCACCTGGCTGGAAAGTTGATTTCACGGGAGGCTGAGATGTTACTGCAGATCCTACACATGGCATGCATATCTTTGAATAACAAATAGGACCAGACTTCCTGGAACCAGGTGTGGCAAAGAGTGGTGCAGAACAGCAATGTTATGAATGGCCATAACAGCTGAGTAGTTCAAGTGGACAATAGACAGTGATAATATGCCCATTACTGCTGCCCTGATGGCCCATGGTAGCAATGGTCACAGTACAGTACAGTAGCAGACAGGTATTTGGTCATCAATTAGTGGCATAGGAATAGTGCTAGGATATAAGGGTATGCACATACATACTGACTCATTTGTGTGACTGATAGGTCTACATACGATTCTTGTCATGGGTCCAACAGAATGTAAATGGGTGGAGAAGTTCACCATTCAGGTGCCAGAGGCGTTACTCTAGA
Source organism: Protopterus annectens (assembly GCF_019279795.1). NCBI lineage: Eukaryota > Metazoa > Chordata > Ceratodontiformes > Protopteridae > Protopterus > Protopterus annectens. Next base: position 1,246,391,861 of record NC_056739.1, read on the forward strand.
ATGCATATACAGGTCATGTGTATACAAGTGTAGCAAGGAGTGGTACAGGGCATTAATATTGTGGGTGGCCATAACAGGGCAGTAGTACAGGTGCATCTAAAAAATGAGTAGTGTGATGCTGCATGCCAAGATCAAGACACAGGAAATTTACCAGGGACAGGTCCAACACAGAATGTGGGCCAACAACTCAGAAGGGGCTCAGAAGTAGAAGAGTTCTTGGTAACCCTACCTTGGGCAGGTGAGAGAACCCTCATACCTGGTAGTGTATTAGATGCGGGAGCTAGGCTGGTGAAGACTACTCAAGTGTCTGTAGGGGATACACCTGGTCAGTGATAGTGATAGTGACAGCATTGTTACTTCCTGGTCAGTGATAGTATCATTACTTCCATATGTATGCACACTCACAGCTGAGAAGGGTCATTCAGTAAAACATATATGCATATCTATTCTCCAGGGACATTTGCAGCTGCAACTGTGATAACCTGTAGTGCATGATATGTATGTGCTCATATGCTACTGAAGTAAATGGCTTGGACAAGTTATTGTGTCACAGGATGGGACAGTCAGTCACATGTTACATAAAACGTATAGTATGTTATTTTTCTGCTTTCACAGATTCTACTACTGAAATCTTGTTAATGCCTGACATCAGCTGTGGCTGACAATGATGGCACTATACATATTTCAAAGTTCATTGACATTGTGGCACTGTCAGCAATGCTAAAACTGGAGGGCATGCTCACACCTAACATATAGGTGAAGGGACAGAATGAACCTCTATCATCACCCTCTTTGTTTAGCTCTGGATGTCGTGTCCATATCTGCCCTCCCCAGTATTCACAGGAGTGATGAACATATATGGCATCCATCAACTGTACTGCCTTGAATGTGTGTGCACACCAACCATAGAGAAGAGTTGTATAAGTGGTTATTGCTAACATCAAATCAGGTAATCTTCAACCTGGGAACCAGACTTTGCTTAAGTCAGCTGATTTGTAGGTCAGTGCTCTAGCGCATGCATTTGCTACCCATACCATTGTGGAGATGGTGAGGGTGCTGCATGGCCTGTGTGAGGACATACAACTGTTGCAGAGACTGCAAGATTATCTGCAATGTAGGCAGAGTGACATGCAATACAGAGAACTGGAGCAACATTGCTTGTTAAAGGCAGTGGTAATCAGCTGTCAACCATTACTTCCTCCATGAGGATACTGACAAGGACCCACTGGAAGCCATGCAAGGGCCCATATGTGTGGGGGAGAGTCACAGGTCACACTTAGCATATGGTACACACTATTCCAGATGCTGAATCATTGTCACCTCTGGCCATAGCAGCCTCCATACCTATGTGTTAACAATTTCATGTTCATTGCAGACATCATCTGCCTCCTATACAGGGATACCGTACTATGACAGACACTCTGCTTCCCACTGTTCCACACCATCACTATTCTCTGTTGGTTTGCTAAGTGTACTGCTTAGCCATTACTGTCCTTGAAGTCAAGGAATCTGAACATCTATTGCTTCCCCATATGGGGGGGAGCATGGTGTAATTGCCATAGATGCTCCTAAGTGCTACACCATCCCTCACAAATGAAACATTCAGCCCTGACACTGCAAGGACACAGAGTATACCTGGCCAATGTTCAAATTATAAAAGCTCCACTCTGAAAATGGAGGAGGTGACCCTGACTCTCCCCAGCATGCTATCCACTTGTGTGGCTGCCACATCTACCTTACATGATCCTTATGCCTATGGAAACACTGCTATCACCGGCCCCTGTGCCTCACCCCACTGCTCATTTATGATGACTGTACATTACCCCTGCTAGCCTGAGTCAAGAAAGCAATGTCTGATGCACAGTATAACCAATTAATTCACTTTATTGGATAGCCTGTGTGTGTGAATGCATGTGTCAGTATTATTTTTATTGTCCTTGCCATGGATTATATTTGTGGACTAGATGCCATCTCAGTATCAGTTACTTCTGCCACTGCCTTGCATGTGGTATGACTGTGACCATTTTCTGTGACAACTCAGCGGCCATAGTACATACCATAAATAATGGACTGCAAGTATGACACCTGATGTAGCCAAGCAGACAAACATATGAGCAACGATGTTCCATATCTGTGAATGCATGGTGCTGTATGCTAGCCTGGCAGCAAAGATGATTGATGCTATGCAAACCTTCATGTCCACTGGGATACATAGTGCACACAACTCACTTGATTCTGTGTATGTAGTAAATGTTTACCAACTCCCATATGTTGTCTCTGTCCAGAAAGCAGTGGTTAACATTGGGCTAAATTGTGGAAGCCATAGTATGCCAACTACTTGTAGACTCATCTATGATGCCGGGGCAACAGCACACAATATTATGGGCACTGGATGTGAAAACAGCCACTAAAATATGCTGCTCCACTATCACTGATATATCTTAGCAATACATCTAGAGAAGCTCCTATTTCACTTAACACTGCACTGTAATTGCTTCTGAATACTCATGTAAATATATTAGTAAAAAAAACTAAAACATTTAGATAAACTAAGATGACTAATGCTTAAAAATGAAAAAAAAATATGCCTGTCACTATGTAGCAAAATGAGTGCAAAAATGCATTAAAAGTTAAAATGCACTATTATGACGTAACCAAACCAAAATTGTTGGCAACCGAGGAATAAATCGAACATGAACCAATCAGAATAACCTTCGGTAATGACTTCCCACTAAGAAACAGTAACTTAAGTGTTCAAAGTTCTAGCTAATTCTTTTTGGCACTAATATGACATCCCAAGCGCATGTGCAAAAAATGGGAAAAAAGGGTTGTGAATGGCTGGAATATAATAGAATACAGATAAAATGTAGAACGACAACAAAATACTAATACGTATAAAAGTAAAAGAATATATACAGAAAACTTGTCTCAGAAAAATATTGTCTGAAGCAAATATACTGAAGCTGAAACTTGACTAAAAGGCAGCCTGCTATATTTATACCCATACCTTTCTGAAAAACAAAAACAAAAAACACTGCTATGATTATGTGTGTGTGTGTGTGTGTGTGTGTGTGTGTGTGTGTGTGTGTGTGTGTGTGTGTGTGTGTGTGTGTGTGTGTGTGTGTGTGTGTGTGTGTGTGTGTGTGTGTGTGTGTGTGTATCTATATCTATCTATTTATATATATATATATATATATATATATATATATATATATATATGTAGATATATATATATATATATATATATATATATATATATATATATATATATATATAGGGGAACACTTCACAATGCGAAAAGGTCAAATTTCCTATTGCCGAGACCATATGATCAAACTTTTGGAATCCTGACATTGTGAATGGAGATTTGCATACAGCGCAGAATGGGAGATTTCCCTTTTCCTCGCTGTAGTGCAATCTTGGAGTTGGAATAGTAATGTAACGGGGGAGTGGGGGGCGCAGAGGGGCTTGCCCTCCTCCAGAAACATTTAAATTGTTGTTTTTTTTTTTTTTGGATTTGTTTTGGAATTTTGATATTCCGAAACATCGGTCATATGGTCTTGATCATATGATATTCGATGTTTCGGAATTTTGAGATTCTGAAGTGAATCCATATCTATATATACATACATACATATATATATATATATATATATATATATATATATATATATATATATATGTATATATATATATGTATATATAGATATGGATTCACTATAGAATCTCAAAATTCCGAAACATCGAATACATGCATACACACACACACACACACACACACACACACACACACACACACACACACACACACACACAACCTGGACTACACCATGCTGTCTGACGTAAAGGAGGAACAGAAAAGTATGCAATAAATAAATTATTTATAAATGGAATATAATACATATATATATATATATATATATATATATATATATATATATATACACACACACACACACACACACACACACACACACACACACACACACACACACACACACACACACACACACACACACACACACACACACACACACACACACACACACACACACACACACACACACACACGTGTACATGTGCATGCATGCGTGCTCACACATGCGCTAAAAAAAAAAACAATCAGTGGACTAATACTAACTTGGCCCTTAAATAAATAACTCTCATTTACTACAAAAAATAACTTCTTCAGCATGATTATTCATCCATAATTAAATATCATCATTTTCCAGTTATAAACAGAAATGAAAAAAAAACAATAATTTAAAATTGATAGCTGTTTGAAAAATGAAAGTTTGCATTTACTTACTAGAAACCAATATTGCAGATTTATGGGATCATCATTTCAAAGAATGGTCAATAGATATAATTTCTCATCAAAAATAATGGATTCAAGTCAGTTTTTATGTGAAGCTTTTTCAGTTTTGATTCTGAATAATTTAAGATATGCCTTCACAACTCATGTAAAAAATCATTACAGAGTACACAAAATGCCTCTTAAGATCTGCAGCATAGTTATCTGAACATATAACACCATACTGGTGACAGACACTTTAAAATATTGCACATGCAAGATAACTGCAGTGCCTTTTGATAGCTTGATAACAGAAAAAGCAGTAGATGCCATTTATTACACTCTTTTGAATTTCACAAAATAATGTCGGCATGCACTAAACAAAGCCTAAGCAGAGTTAACATTTAGTATAATATTGTGTCTACATGACACATGTTGAGATATTGTAGAAGAACTGTATATGTTTTGGCTTCTTCACATTTGTTTTGATACCTGCAAAGCTGTATCTAACCCACTCATGCTACATGTGTTGCAGCATACATTAAAAAAAAAAACTACACCAGTTTTGGTATTCTGGATTTTTTATGCATCAAGAAAACCCATCTATATATAGCTATAAACACACTAATAGGTACACTAAGTATTAGGGAAGTCACTTTTAACTTATGCTCTTTTGCTATTCAAAATAAGACACTCCCTGGGATTCATGAAGCTTGCGCCAGGCGCAGGTGTAGCATAGGCGGAATATTGCCAAATATGGCCGTCGAGCGATTCAGGTACGATCCAATACCACGTGCACTACCAGCGTATGCCAGAACTGCGCAGCCCTCGGCATAGGTATGCTAATCACCCCATGCGCAGTGTCACACCATGCAAATGAAGGCAGATAGTGATTCATGAAGTGGTGCAGGTGTAGCGTAAGCCCACAGAAATGTAAACCGAAAAACACGGTTTACAGTTTCCCAAACAGAACATCGGAGCAATGGAAGCTGACCAGACTCATGTATTACAAAGTTAAAATATGCCAATGGCTAAATACACAGCCAATGGCATAAGAAAAGATGCACAACACCTAAAAAACATTTAATGTCATATCCACAGTAACGCACAGTACATCTGCAGGGCATGTGTGCGCAAACTGGAACATACAGAAATTATATATAAATGTCATAAAATCTCAATGTAATACAAATCAGGTTTACACCATAATACACAATGGTAGGCATGGAACACCACAACCAAGGTGCAAGGGTTGCTAAGGGCCTGCGACAGTGTTTGGCGCGGTAACTAAGAATTAGTAGTCAATGCCATGCAAATGAGGCAGATAATACTGAATCGCAAATGTCCCGCCGGATGAAGGTTGTACCATACGGCGCAGCGCTATAACACCGAGGAGTGGCTCAGAGGAGATACATGACATCAGCAGAGGGGTGTGCCACCATAGCAGTAAGCACATTGGAGCAATGCAAATATGGCTTGGCCATTGCTAAGCAAAGCTGCAGGACAGGGGTGGGGAGGAAGGTATAGACTCGTTTAGCTGAGAGCACACATGGTGCTCAAAAGTGCATGTGTACGGGTATGAAAACGTGCCCGAAACCCAGTAAGCGGATGAACGCAGCGCGAACAATAGCACAAACAGGAAGGTCAGGGGAGGAAAAGAAGGAAATGCCGAAGTAGGGTAATTGGAGCACTAATGAGCAATCGACAGCAATCAACTCATGGCGGCCAATCGACAGCAGCTGACAAGTCTGCTTGCAGAAACCTGCAAAACAGGATAGGGGAGGCATTGGAATGCAAAGAAAGAAGGGGAGGCATTGGATTGCAAAGATAGGAGATCTGTCATGGCAGAGCAAAGTAAATCGACAGTAGACCGGCAATAGCACACATTACGCAAGATACACCAGGGCTAGGAAAGTACAAATGAAAGCAGGCTGCTGGATGCATGCCAGAAAATGGTAGGTGGAACGTGCAGAAATGCAAAGGGAAGGTCAAGAGGTAATCCACGGCAGCCAAATGTAATTCAACACCAAAGGCAGCACAATAGTAGTTCTGGTAGTAAAACACATAAGATACCCTGTAGCTACGATCGTACATACACACCGTATGACATCATCGGTGTTCACAGCACAATAGTATAAAGTGTGAAAGCACCCTACACACACCTGTGTATTCCCAAACACAGCACAATAGGTGTAAACACACGGGGAACTTTTAAAATGTACATGTTGGGAGCTGCCATAGCTGTGATTCATCAGCATGTGTTAGAGACTGACGGTGTTGTGGAAGATGATGCCAACAACCACCGCAGGCCCCGGAGGAGGAGAAGAGTGTTCAGACCAAGGGTAACCTACCAGGGGCTACATGATCTGGAGATAGTAGAGCATTACAGAATGGACAGGGACATCTTACAGCAAATAGTGCAGCTGTGCCGGCCACACCTGAGAACCAGAAACAACAGAGGGGAACCCATCCCAGTGGACATGAAGGTATGTGTAAGCATGCGAATACTAGCCACAGGTACCTTTCAAAGGCCAACTGGAGATATAATGGGGATCTCACAGGCATCAGCATCCAGGGTACTACACCAGTTCCTGGATGCCATGTTACCACATGCCAATGAGCGTATATACTTCCCCCGAACTCAGGAGGAGTTGGCCATCAATATGCGTCACTTCCACCTGGTGGCACACTACCCAGAGGTACTGGGTGCGATAGACTGCACCCACATACAAATCAAGTCACCACCAGGTGAGCATGGTAGGCGCTACATAAACCGCAAGGGATTCCACTCCATCAACTACCAGGTCATGTGCAATGCCCAGGGCATTATCATGGATGTGTGTGCTGGCAGCCCTGGAAGCTACCATGACTCCCATATCTGGCATGCCTCACAGCTGTATCAGGTATTTGTCAGGGGGGGCATCCCACATGGCCACCTTGTGGGGGATGCTAGCTATGCACTGGAGCCGTGGATGATGACTCCCATCAGAAATGCACATACACCCATGCAAGAATGCCATAATGAGGCACACTCACAAACCAGAATCATCATAGAGCGTGTGTTCGGGATGCTGAAATCATGGTTCCGGTGCTTGGACACATCTGGTGGAGCCATGCAGTACTCTCCAGGCATGTGTGCCCACATCGTCATAGTATGTGCCATGCTACATAATATGATCCTGCAGAAACAGCTGCAGCAGGGACAAAATGGTGAAGGCCCTCATAGCCCACCGCAATTGCCAAGGCCATCACAGGCACAGAGGGATTCAAACCATGAACACACTGTGCCAGCCCCAGTAGGCAGATGGAGGCATGCCCAATATGCCTATGCCTTGGCAAAGAGGGAACGTATAGCACATACTCTGGAAGTGTAGACCCCTATGGACTGACACACCTCTCCACCTGCACACACAGTAAAATGGATGGAACACAAACACGACCACCTGTAATTGTAATGCATAGGTGGCCCACTGTGTGAATCCTACAAAGGCAGCCCTCAAACATTGTACACACAACAGCTATTGGAACACGGAATGTCAACACCTGAACAGTACATGCACCTATCAGCATATGGTGGTGCCGTGTGTATAGGTTCCCAGGTACATTGGTAGGTACATGGCCGATTGTCAGAGGCCATACACCAAATGGGGCAAACAGTGCCCGCTGTCGCCACAACATCGAGTAACCAACTGTCGCTTAGAGTAGCAGAGGCAATCGTGGAAGCACATGTGTGTAAGCACTGTTCTGCACACACTCAGCACGGAGTCCCTGCTGCATTAATGAGGGGCTCCACATAATATAATCATGGATGTTGTGTCAAGGCATGGGGTGTACCCATGACAGGTATTCGTCACCCCAGCATGCTCCACCTATGGTCGTTTAAAGGTGTAACACAGTATCGTGTGTGGCTCACTGTGATATACATACCCAATGCCGGAGCACATCCAGTAAACATCACATGGATATACCATTAACTGGACTCATCAATATGTACACTAACTGAGTTACCCATGTGAGTGCAGTATGGAGTAACAGCCGTAGTATACTCCACGTAGAAAACTACATAACACGTGTACAAATCCCAGATGGCCATGTGTTAAATGCAGTGACCGTCGTGCATGTTCCCGGTCCCACCTCCTGCAAGGGATGTAACGTAATTCCAAAGGCATGAGTAATGCATGTCGGATGCAGGTCATCAGATCATATTTAGCACACGTTAGCGGGAATATGCATTGCCCACTGCTGGTAAGTGACGTTTAAATGTGACTATATGGATATGTGCGAAACAGTTATAAGCTTCTCCGAATATCGCGCAGATCACGGTCAATGACGTCCAGAACAGGTGAAACCAGCATTAGTCACCCCTGTACTAATAGCGCCTGCTCTGAAGGGTAAAATGACCACTGCCAGGTGTAGAACACGCAATCATGTATAGAATCACCTAACACTATTGCTAGCCAAGGTGTACCTATGGTAGGGTTGCCACCTCTTCAAATGACGAATGTGGGACATACGTCAGATGTCTGCAGGCCGACACATACACCCGACTAGTACGGAAATCAGAACTTCACTGTTTTGCCTAGATAAAAGCTCATTCTTATAATGTTTACTTACTTATTCTGTTTCTATAACATATAGGTGGTTCAGATACAGAATAACTGTGTTATGCAACTATTACATAAACTATAGGAAATAAGTATGTTCTAAAATCTCAGGACATGTGCCATGTTTACAAATATTTTGCAGGACACAACTGTCCAAAGAGGGACTGTCCCTCGCAGAGTGGGACAGCTGGTAACCCTAACCTACGGCAGGTGTGTAATGTGACAGGTATACACAATGAAAGGTGTAGCTTGCCGTTCACTTTCCCTGTCAGATATATATATATATATATATATATATATATATATATATATATATATATATATATATACATATATACATATATATACTACAGATAGAAAGGGCGATAGAGTGATATATGTTGATACATACGGATTCAGCGATATCTGCAAATATATATAGATAGGTCAACAACATTCAGAACACCTTGGAGGTACAAATAAATAGGATACCGCCAACTATGGAATGTGTAACATACCGACATGCATAACCACGAGGCTGAAAGACTGAAAGAACACAGTACTGGAACAGTACAACCGCGAGTAATAGTATGATGATATGAATGGACATTTAGTTACCGCTGCCGGTGTTGCGGTCCACGTAGGTACTGTGTTCAACTGTGTTTTTGAGTGCTGTAGTCTGTGTATGTGTGTGTTGAGGGTGCCGTGTGCATGTCCATGTGACTGTAATGTGTGTGTGTGTGTGTGTGTGTGTGTGTGTGTGTGTGTGTGTGTGTGTGTGTGTGTGTGTGTGTGTGTGTATGTCCGCATCATGTGTCTGTTAGTGCCAACTCGGAGGTAGATCATTACGGTAGGTGTGGGTATAGCTAGCCGTAGGCATACAGTTACCACCTGTCCCACATTAGGAGGGACAGCCCCTCCCTGGGCAGGTGTGTCCTGACATAAAACATTAGACAGGGCAAATGTCCGAGATCGTAGAACAATAATATGTCCCATATATAATGTAATAGTTGCATTAAATAGTTATGCCTGTATGTAAGAAACGTAAATGTTACATGCAATATGATAAGTAGCCAAAGTCCCACGACAATAGGTATGTATTGAGGATAAAAGTATGTGCTATCCTGTGTACTGACCATGGCTATGTGTTGGCCTGTAAACACCGCTGTATGTCCCGCAAGTGTCCAACAATGGCCATATGAAAAGGTGGCAACCCATGGCAAAGAGGTTCTGTTACCAACACAACCGCAATGACTGCAAATATCTGGGACGGAAATACATGTCATAGCTGTCATTTAGACATATCCCTTTACATATCACTGCAATTCCGGAGGTATGGAAGTATCAACCTCACCTGCATACTATATAGAAACCAATTAACAATGGCTCAATGTACAATCCCATAACAGAAGTCTACTAACTGATAGCTCTTTAATTAGGGACGGAGCCCACACACATATATATGGAATATGTAGAAATGCAAGCCCCACAAACCTGTATATGCTACGTACACCCACCGACATCCCCCACACTAGAAACTATAGCAATACAGACTGTAATAACAGCACAAACATCCAGTCAGTCAATTACATCTGCAGAACCGCCAACATACCTTGTGAGAGACACAAATAAAGGCGCCATGCAAAATTGCAGCCGTTCTATAATGGAACAAACAGCGATGTTACAGGTTTTGTTTGCAATAGTCCATTATCAGACGTTGGGATGACAGGTACACCCACATGTTGAACCACATACTCTAGCTGTCACACACAATCCACGAGGGACATGAATCCAAAGTATACTTGTCTCTATGCATAGCAGTTGCAATTACACATAACAAAACACAATACAGGCCATCTCCCCGAAGGTAGGGCAAGTGGAGAATTCAATTATACCCCACTGTTGCCACGTAATTGGCGAATGGAGTAGCTGCACAGCTGATATGCAAGTAATTAGTCACTCAGGAACACCAATTGGCGGCAGGAAACCACGTTACAGGTATCGACGTATATAAAGCTGACTTGCCAGACATTCAAACCGTATGCTCATACAAAATACCTGTTTGAGCAGTGTGAGAGAGATAGAGACGAAAGTCCGTAACGATAACAAGGTATGTAGAACACTCAGTATGTAAGTTTATGTATAGCATGTTTTGTATTTATTATTTACTGTATGTATAGCCTGGTTTGCATTAATTAAAAGTGCCCGCAATGCATAAAGTGGGAAAAGGCATTTATGTAGTGATGTCTTGCTGAGCATACTTAAGCTTCTAGAAACTGTGCGTCCAGCAGTGGGCCACAAGGTACCCATCACAGACACCACAAGGGATGCTGCATTAGGGCTTTAAACAGAACAATTCCATACAACCCGCCATCAGTGGTAGGGTATGTCCAACAAGTACGTGCCATAGCAGGGGATAGTATATGTTGATATACTGTCACAGTAGGCATGTGTATGGGCATATAACGACAATGACATGTCTAAGGTGGTTCCGCTGTGCAAGTATGCTTTGCATTATGGGATACTATGTAAAATATGTGTAATGTATAGTATTGTAGGCAGATATGTCAGGTATTCTACACAGCATAACAGGCATATCATGCATACCAAAAGTATCGTCTATTGGCATGTACAATAACAGGATACATATGGCTTGTAGGCATGGGACATTGTAATAGCATGATAGCTAATCTAAATGGAAGGGCTACCAAGTAACCATGCACAAAGGACATGTAATAGCTTCACAGGTTCATAGTGGGGTACAGACCTCCCAACCGTCCCGAATTACTCGGTTTTTACCGAGTTTTGGGGTCTAAATGAAGGGGTGCCATGATTCCCGAGTGGCACCCCTTCATTTCCGATTTCTTTGCTTTTATTTTTTATTTTTAATTTCGCTGTCGAGCTGCCGTCATCACGTTCGTGATGACGTCAGCTCCATCAGCACTACCAGCCAGTCGGAACTGAGCTCAAGGAGTTCACGTCATCAATACCGGCTGGCTGCAAGGAGTGCGACGAGCAGTAGATGCTGAAAGAACCAGGCGGGAACTGTTTAAAATCAAAACTAATTTTATCGTGTGCTGTGTATTGTGTCCTGTGTTCTGTGACTCTGCGTGTAAATTAAAAGTGCCTTGTGGTTAACGTGGCCAGTAACCAGTTTGTTTTTGGTACAAAGGAGGACAGCCTTTATTGTAAGCTACAGCTTGACTTTTTGTTCGCAACTGTTTAAAATTAACTGTTACTGCCAGAAGAATTACTGGCTTTGCTTTAGCCAAGGGCTTTGCTGTGATGCTGCTGCTGTGCCGTAATCTGTAGCGACTAAGCGACTTAATGGATCTTCTGCTGGCGTACCCTGTAGCAACTTAATGGATCGTCTGTCTGCTGCTATTTTGGAAATGACTTGGGGCTTGGATACGGATTAGGTAAGGAACAAAATGTGAGTGTGTGTATGTGACAAGTTTCCAAATTGTGGTTGGAGGAAAATGTATTTGTTTGAGCACTTTGGGCGATGGTATTTGGTAGGGTTTGTCAGTTTTGAGAATGGTAGCTTGGCAGCTCCAACTTCTGCTCACTGTTTCTTTATTTTTCCATCTACATGTTTATGTATGTATAAGTAGTGTGTGCTTTGCTGTCCATTCCGATTTTTAAAGTCAAGCCACGCAGTGTCATATTCGGAACAGTTGGATATTTGTCCCTCGGAAGTGGGTGTTGCATTATCTTGTTTTAACCTATTGGAGCTCAGTAGCCATGTGGATTAGCACACAGTTTTTCTAATGATTTGAAGGTTTTTCTATGTATTTGAAGTCCCATTTTAAAACACACAGTTTGATCTCTTAGATGAGTTGGTGTTGCATAGTTACTGCTGTTCAAGTTTAGTACCATATTCCAGTATAATTGCAATGCAGTGACAGTTCAAAACAAAATTCTAGGGTGGTGTTCTATGGCACGCAGCTCTTATTTCATCTTGTCACTTTCATGGGCTATTTATTGTATAATTTTGTGTTCTGGTTAGGAGTTGCAGTAATCTTTCACTGTGTAGGAGTGATGCTTCCCAGGTGTCTCACCTGCTTTGCCTAATTTTTCACTTGCTTTATCTAAAACATTTTTGTAGGGTTTGATGCTGACTTGCATAAGGGAAATTTGTAGGTGGCAGTTGGCTCTGGGACAAACATCAGTTATGTTTCTGTGCTTTGTGAATGCAGTTTGTGTCAGATGTATTCCTGCATCTTCAAGCTTTCCCTCTTTCTTTCAGGTTATTTTTGGCTCTTTAAAAATCCCCAAAACTTGACTGTCTAGTATTTTTTTTCATTTGAATTTTCACTTCATATTCATACTTAAATAAATGTAGGGAATGCAGAATGCATTACTAGCATTAAGTCCCTCACACAGATGTAATTGTATAATAAACAGGGTAATCCAATGGGCTAGGCTTGTAAAGGCTCCAGAGCATTAACCTAGTACACACCTATGAATACAGAAATGCTGCCATTTTCATTATGCTGCAATTGCATGGAAAGGGTGTGTGGGTTTTATTTTTGTCATTGCTTGTGTCCTCCGTATAATCCACAATATAGTTCCTCATAAAATCTGTGGTTTTCTGGATTTCAGAATTCTCTAAATAATGGCAGGCAATGGCATTTGCATTTCAGATTTCATATTCTGCAGAAAATAAATGGCAACATCAAACCTTTTATTCTAGCAATTTTCTAAGGTTATAAAATCAGTATTTGAAAATTGTCCCTATTTTTGGGGCTGTATTCCCCCATTATTGACTTTGGACAGTTTTTTTGTGCTAAGAGGTTGAGAGCTATGGTGAGAAGTGAGAACTGAATTCACTAAATGATAGCCATTTAAGTTTGTCTTTGATTTGGCATAGTGGTATGTTGTTCTGACTGTAGTGCACAGGGCTGAGACTGCTTTCATTGTGAGACATTATTGCTTTGTTTAGCAGATGTCTATTGGTGTTTGTTCATTGTGCTATAAAATGTAAAATAAAATCCAAATAATCATTGTAGAAGTAAAGCAGTATGCACATTAGTGTTTATGGTAAATGGGGTGAAATAGCCAGGAAATGGGACATTGGAATGGCTGCAGGGGGACTCTGGTACCATATTTTGGTTGCTTGTTCATCGGTTTGCGTTTGAAATTTGGTATCCCATGATTCCATTGGAGTGGGTGGGGTTACATAATTACATATGCAAATTTTATGTTAATAAGTGTGCAGATTTGTACCTATTTTTCATGGGCCTTGTCCAGATTTTTGATGTTTCCAGGTTGAGAGTTATGGTGGGGTACTATGCAGTCTGGCAAGTCTATGTTTAAGCACAACTACAGTGTTCACACCAGTGGCACCTCTCTAGGGTAGTGTTCTGTGAACAGCAGAGCCATGTGTTACCCGCACCTCTGCGCAGTTCAGCCACTGCAGTGATCCCTGGCGTACATGTGCCTCCCAACCACCAAGGGAGGTATCACATGAACAGTGCTACTGAGTGTCCCTGCGTGATGTACATAGGACTCATGTTCCAAAGCATGGTGAGTGTCCAGTGTGGGAATGTAACCCTCAAGCACATCCCACTCATTGTTGCATGTGTGCACATATCCATGAGCATGTTGCTCACAGTGGCTTTTGCTTATGTTGCGCATGTGGAGTATATCCATTAATATTGTTGTGGACATGGGCCCTGTCTGTTCAGCAGAGGTCACCCCTGAGTATGTAGCATGCAAATGTGTACAGACGTGGTGTCCATAGTTCAGCCGCATACCTTAACTGTCGGAGCTCAATAAATGTCATGGCATGTTAATGTTGTGGTATGTAAAGCTGTAGCTGTTGTGTAAGGTACACCCTAAATGGGGTGGTGTACCCTTGAATGCGTGTAGAAGTCTTGAGTTCAGAGGTACAATGAGTGCCTATGTACCAGCTACACATCCAGTACAGATAAGTGTGGCCACGTAGAAGGATATCCACGCCACAGTGGCAATACGGTAACCACAGGAGTGGGTGCAACATACGTGTGACATGTATGTAGGGGACTACCACCTATGTGATAGTCAGTGGGTGAATGGTGTAATGCAAAGGTGATGTTTATGCACCTTGTGTCATGCAGCTTGAGGCCATGATTTTCATATCAGGTATCTGTCACAGTGACACCCCTATGGATGGAGTCAGTATCAGCTGGTGGATCAATCATGGTGCTTTGTATGCAGGGGGTTGTAAAGCTAGGCAGGGAAAGTCCCTCTGTGCTAGCCTGTACCTCAGGGAAGCATATACTGAACATGAAGGACCCTATGACTGAGGACTGTGGTATGCCAAATGTAACTGAAATGCAGTAGGTACTATGGTATGCTACCCTCATTGTGTGTGTCCTGTCCATGAGCCACGCTGCATAACATCCTGAGACAGGGTAAGTGCGATGTGCAGGGGATGTGTATGTTGTCAATACCAGAATGGAGAACGGTGCTGAAAGGCAATGAGAGGACAATGTAGGATGTGTGGACTCCCATACCATCATCAGCTACCCTGGTAACTGTATGAAAGAAGTCCACCAGGTGTAGGAGCCATGCTCTGGCCCTAACAAGTCCAACCCGGTGGCATCAAAGGACCGGAGCTCAACAATGTCTCTGTGAATGACGTCCTTGATGATGTGCCCCATAGCCATGCAGAACAGTCCAGTCAGGTGTGTAGGACTATAGTCCCACTAGTGCATTGTGGTGCCACCTGTGTGAAGTGTGATAAATGTTGCTGTGTGCCATTCAGGGGCCACAATGTCTGATACAAGGCTATTACTGAATATGGTGGCCTAGTGGGAGACATGTCGTTCAGCAGTTTGCGGACATCACAGCCTGGGACCTTGGAAGGTGACATGGGGCCAGTGTCCCAGGACATATAGAGTGCAGGTTAGTACTGTGTGGTGTGACCGCAGGGACCGCAATGTTCCTGCATGGATTGTGGCCTGTGAGTGAGAGTATGTAATGTTAGCATTGAATCCATCCGCCAGCATGTTGCCAACATCACCTGGGTCTGTAATGTTCCTGAGTGACTGTTGTATGTGAGAGCAGATGTGGGTATTGACATTGACCACTGACATACCACCATAATGCCTTGTGGTACACCCCAGAATGTGTTGCAGTAATGTTTACGTAGCTAGTCTTGAAGTATGTGATGAGGGATCCCGTGGCCCTACCAAAGCTGACCAGTGAGCTACCCCACCCATGGAATTGTACACCACTCTGCAACAGCCTCCACCTGTTGTTGTACATTATGTCCATGGAACTTGGCCACCAGAGTGGCGTCTGTTATCTGGTGTGCACCATCATGGCTCTGTGTGGAATAGCATGATCCATGCAGTCATGTACGTGCTAATGAAGTGCACTGGGGTATGTTTCAGCATTTGTGTGTGCATTGCCCATCTGCACGGATGTCATGACGTTAACAACTGCTAAGAAAAGATGTCTGTAGTAGGTGTTGTAGTGCTCATGTACTGTGTATGCCGTGAAGGGTGTGGTGCCAGGATGTGGCTAACAAGATTGATTAGCATATGTGTGGAATCCACCAATGAGGGGATAACCCCAGGTGTGGAACACCAGTCACATGTTGGTAGTATTCATGTCAGAGTTAATGTTGGTCTTGGAGCTGGTGTGTATGGGTTGATCCAGCCGAGTGGAGGTAATGACTCATGGATGTGTCGGTACATGAGTGGCTATCCCAGTGAAGTGTGGGGAAGTGTCAGTCACACATCAGTAGTAGCTGTCCGAGCCCTACTGATGCATTGTGCTAAGTAACTAGCCAGGATGTGTGTACAACATAGTGGGATATGAGAACACCTCAGCTGTGGGTGTGCCGGTCCAGATATGCGCCTGAAAGGTATGGTCTGTTTATAACCTGTCATTGCAGGTGTGCTCTGCAGAGCCTAGAGGCAGGTCCCAGACACTGCAGAGATATTGGAGTGGTAGAAGGATATCCACGCCACAGTGGCAATACGGTAACCACAGGAGTGGGTGCAACATACGTGTGACATGTATGTAGGGGACTACCACCTATGTGATAGTCAGTGGGTGAATGGTGTAATGCAAAGGTGATGTTTATGCACCTTGTGTCATGCAGCTTGAGGCCATGATTTTCATATCAGGTATCTGTCACAGTGACACCCCTATGGATGGAGTCAGTATCAGCTGGTGGATCAATCATGGTGCTTTGTATGCAGGGGGTTGTAAAGCTAGGCAGGGAAAGTCCCTCTGTGCTAGCCTGTACCTCAGGGAAGCATATACTGAACATGAAGGACCCTATGACTGAGGACTGTGGTATGCCAAATGTAACTGAAATGCAGTAGGTACTATGGTATGCTACCCTCATTGTGTGTGTCCTGTCCATGAGCCACGCTGCATAACATCCTGAGACATAGGGTACGATGTGCAGGGGGATGTGTATGTTGTCAATACCAGAATGGAGAACGGTGCTGAAAGGCAATGAGAGGACAATGTAGGATGTGTGGACTCCCATACCATCATCAGCTACCCTGGTAACTGTATGAAAGAAGTCCACCAGGTGTAGGAGCCATGCTCTGGCCCTAACAAGTCCAACCCGGGTGGCATCAAAGGACCGGAGCTCAACAATGTCTCTGTGAATGACGTCCTTGATGATGTGCCCCATAGCCATGCAGAACAGTCCAGTCAGGTGTGTAGGACTATAGTCCCACTAGTGCATTGTGGTGCCACCTGTGTGAAGTGTGATAAATGTTGCTGTGTGCCATTCAGGGGCCACAATGTCTGATACAAGGCTATTACTGAATATGGTGGCCTAGTGGGGAGACATGTCGTTCAGCAGTTTGTGGACATCACAGCCTGGGACCTTGGAAGGTGATATGGGGCCAGTGTCCCAGGACATATAGAGTGCAGGTTAGTACTGTGTAAGTGTGACCGCAGGGACACCGCAATGTTCCTGCATGGATTGTGGCCCTGTAGTGAGTGAGAGTATGTAATGTTAGCATTGAATCCATCCGCCAGCATGTTGCCAATATCACCTGGGTCTGTAATGTTCCTGAGTGACTGTTGTATGTGAGAGCAGATGTGGGTATTGACATTGACCACTGACATACCACCATAATGCCTTGTGGTACACCCCAGAATGTGTTGCAGTAATGTTTACGTAGCTAGTCTTGAAGTATGTGATGAGGGATCCCGTGGCCCTACCAAAGCTGACCAGTGAGCTACCCCACCCATGGAATTGTACACCACTCTGCAACAGCCTCCACCTGTTGTTGTACATTATGTCCATGGAACTTGGCCACCAGAGTGGCGTCTGTTATCTGGTGTGCACCATCATGGCTCTGTGTGGAATAGCATGATCCATGCAGTCATGTACGTGCTAATGAAGTGCACTGGGGTATGTTTCAGCATTTGTGTGTGCATTGCCCATCTGCACGGATGTCATGACGTTAACAACTGCTAAGAAAAGATGTCTGTAGTAGGTGTTGTAGTACTCATGTACTGTGTATGCCGTGAAGGGTGTGGTGCCAGGATGTGGCTAACAAGATTGATTAGCATATGTGTGGAATCCACCAATGAGGGGATAACCCCAGGTGTGGAACACCAGTCACATGTTGGTAGTATTCATGTCAGAGTTAATGTTGGTCTTGGAGCTGGTGTGTATGGGTTGATCCAGCCGAGTGGAGGTAATGACTCATGGATGTGTCGGTACATGAGTGGCTATCCCAGTGAAGTGTGGGGAAGTGTCAGTCACACATCAGTAGTAGCTGTCCGAGCCCTACTGATGCATTGTGCTAAGTAACTAGCCAGGATGTGTGTACAACATAGTGGGATATGAGAACACCTCAGCTGTGGGTGTGCCGGTCCAGGTATGCGCCTGAAAGGTATGGTCTGTTTATAACCTGTCATTGCAGGTGTGCTCTGCAGAGCCTAGAGGCAGGTCCCAGACACTGCAGAGATATTGGAGTGGTGCATTATAAGGTGTGCCTTGCCTGCGTGCGTCACAGAGGAAGATGCCAGCATTGTGTCATATGACCCCATGTCTTGCTTGCCAGTTCCTGTTCTGCCAGTGACTGTTATTGGAAACTGTGCAAGACAGGCAGTATAGAAGCAGCAAGAGCCTCACATGTAATCTGTACTCCCAGGGCTGACAGGAGCAGGTCATTTGTGCCAAAGCATTGTGTTTGACCAGGTCAGTCAAAGCAGACAGACACCAGATGCCTGTGGAATGACAGCAGAAGCATAGGCAACTGTTAAAGTGACACAGTCAGTCGTTGTACAGTGGTATAGAGTCCGGATGAATGCATAATGCTCCCCAGGGTTTGGCCCACACCTTCAGGGCTACAAGACTAGTGAGCTATTGCATGTCCCTGCACACGTAGTCTGTGAAGTGGCATCTCAGGGCAGTCACACTAACATAGAGAATGACAGTCACATCATACCTGGTGAGGTGTGGCATGGGTGCATAGGTTATGTTGCAGAACCAGTTACCCGACAGCAAGATGTAAGTGACTATCGCCTTGTGTAGCCTGCTGTGTGGAACTGCAGTGTGACCGCCTACAGAGTCTCCTATGACAGGTGTGTTGTGTATGTTATAACACCCTACTGGCTGTATGTGATGGGCACACATGAGTCTGTGGGCTATAAATTGGTGATGTTGTGTTCCGTGATGGGAGCTGCCTCTGGTGCCTACACAGAGTATGGAGAGGTACTGCACAAGTTGTCCTCGTATGTGTGGCCTGTGGTGGATATCATGTGAGACTATGTGATGAGTGGGGTGTGTTATGAATGTTACACATCCCCACATGATTGTCAGGTGCAGTCAGGGTTGGTGACAGCATTACCCCCATCAGGGCTGTATACGCGCATCCCCCACAGGCTGTAGTGTCGTATGTTGGGAGGTGAGCATTGAATGTGTACATGAGACAATTGCTCTATTGCCACATTTACGACATATCCATCATATAGACAGGCAATAGCACTGGTATGTGACAGTTGGACATGCCTGTATATACAACCATGTCTTGCAGGATATGTGAGTTATGTGTATACAACAGCTGTTGTACCATAAGCAAGCTGGAAATTTTAGGACAGCCAGTGTACCTGTGAGAAATGGTGTGGAATGGGTGCTATATTAATCAGTGGCTCATGACATGATCACAAGTTCTGAACAAGTGCCTAGCATGACCATAAATTACAGATAGGGTGTTGGATAATATCAACCCACAAGTGGTGACGACAGTCACCATGGGTGGCACCGCACTATAACCCTGCTGAGTGTGGTGTGAATGTCTATGAACCATTATCACTGTTAGCAGTACAGATGTACAAGACAGTATGGATGTTTGATTACAAATACCTTTGTATGTCACAGGAGTGTTCCACCAGTGGCCTGTTGACAGACTCACAACTACAAAAGGTACCAGAGTGACATGTGCATATCACACCAGTGCCAGCTACAGTACAACAGGGTTAATGTGTTGTACTCCACCCTCATTGTAGCCCATACCACACAGACAAATGTTAGGCATCTGTGTATGTAAGGATGTGAATGGCCATGACCTATGAGGAATAGCTGTGTCAGTGTTGTGAACAACATACAGAATGGGCTGTGTGGGTGAGGTGTGTGACATATGTGCACATTCTGATGGATGATATCAGCATTGTCACCACTAGGTGAACATCCCTGTACCCATTAACTACCACCTAGGCTGTGGTCAACATTATGGACACTGTGTAAGGGATGGTGCTGTGCAGTACACCTCCCCGACTTGATGACATCTCCAGGCCTCTTAGGTAGTCATACAAGGTACCCATGCCATGACAGGGTGTCATCCATGAGCACAGAGATCATTGGACAGGCATATACAGCACTGGGGTGACCAATATTGGATCACATATCACCTTTAAGGCGTAATGGCCATGCGTGGATGGGCGATACCAGCATTCACAATCCTCACCTCCACTATGCAGCATGCTGTCTACCTTGCATAAAGACATCTGCTACACCATGATGATGGACATGCTACATGTCCATATCCTGATCTGTAAGCCATACATCATTGATATCCACCGTCCTAATACTAGGATCGCCACATGCTGGACAGATCCCTGTGCCATACATGTGACATACTCCCGCCAAACCATGCAACCCTGTCCATCAAAGCCGCACATGTCATCCCAGTCATACATGGTGTGATGGCCGCATGGTAGATGTAGTATCAACTGTCTTGATCAGTAATGTGGCACTGATGCACCTCGCGGTGGCATAATGGCTGTCTGTTACAGATAGGAAACCTTGCCTGTACATGCTATGGTTGATAACCATCCCTGCGAATGACGTCCGACTAGCCATTGTCCCAAGTCTATCACATGTGCAGCACAGACGATCTGTGGCAGGATGTTGAACAGCTGTACAGTGCTGTGTAGATGTATATGGCAAAACACATGCATGTACAGGTTTCCATGCGTATGTGTGCATTGTCACTGCTCAAGTCCATTAAGGCTGTGTCTGTGTTGATATGTGACATATACACAGCATCAAGGTCAACAGCATTACCGTGAACATAGCCAGGCATGTGCAGATAGGTAAGAACACCAGTGCAGGCAAATAGACATGCCCACATCAAGACAGCATTCACATGGAGTATGAACACTGTAATGAGGTGACACACATATATGGTGATGATAGCCAATGCATAACGGGTGTTACATGGTGTGACGCAAACACGTCAGTCATGTCAGTGTCATGATGATTTGCAAAGATAACTGTGCAGATGTACTAGATGTCATAGAAATGTATGTGCCACAGTATCTCTGTACATCTCTGAAACTGTGACCTGTCACCATCATTATGTCTTACAGATAATGCCTCATACACGCCTTCCAGCGTACAGCCACCAGGAGGATGATGTCCTCATCCCGTACCTCCATGAGAACTATGAGGTGTTGTTCAGTCATGTGCCACAGCATGCGCAGCAGTGGGATGACCTGTGGCAGGATCTTCGCAGGAGGGTGAACAATGTGGGTGGCCATAACCGCACCTGCCAGCAGGTGCGCAGACACTGCACGGACTTGATACGACATGCAAAACAGAGTGCCACTGCAATCATCAGGGAACAAGGTGGAACAGGTGGTGGGCCACCAACCCAGCCCCCACTCACACACACCGAGGAGCTACTGGCCAGTCTGGGGACACCCTCGGAACAGCATTCACAAATACTAGCTGCCATTGTGGAGGTGGGTGTCTCCCAACCAATGAGCCTGGAGTTGCCTGGTAAGTCAGTACTGCACATAAGGCTATTATATCCCATTTAGTTGCATGTGTCACTGTACATTATGTAAAGTAACAACATATGCAAGGTATGTGGACACACATGCTGCATACTACAGTATGCTACCCTGTGTATGCACACATGTGCATACTATATGCTATTATACAGGCAAATGTGTTAACATGTACAGTGCACCCTGTGGCTGTCATACAGTCATGGATAATGTTCATACTGCTGTGTCACCCCTGTACAGGTAACTCTGGCGCACAGGCATGAGTCTGTTGCAGGTGAGACTGTCATCAGTATCAGGCATGTTAAAGCATAGATCTATTTCCCATGTGGCCAGTTAACACTTGCACACTTGATGTTCGCTCCAGTCACGATATACAGGTCGCATCACCCATCATTCACACAGGCCACCCATGTGCAATATATACAAATGAAATGATACACCGACTTGAAACCACAGTATTTGTCATTGCTACATGTGTGGTCAGCTGTGCATACAATGGTATGCAGTGGAACAACATGTGTGGTATGCAAACAGTACCACACAGTGAGCTGTGATATGGGCAGCCCACAGGTGTCACCATTGTGTTATATGCCCCTGAATCAGGTGCACACATTGTGATGTGCCATCTGACATGTCCCAGACACGTAGTGTTCTGGCTGCAATATTGTCACACTATCCCATGACCCATACCCCACATACCAAACATACAACCCGTTGTCTACATAGCCCTGTGGATGGTGACATATCTGACATATATGGGTGTATGTCATATGGGACAATACAGACATGTGAGATAGATGGCCATCACATACATTTGGCCAACACATGTGCACACATGGCCATGGAGGATGGCCAGAGACACGTAGCCACACAGTAGATGTGATGTGTATACACCCTGTTGCACATTGTCCACACACGGTCCAATTATAGCCTTAGTTGACTGATTATACAGTTGATGTGGTACACTGGACATTCTAAAAGCCTGTGCACAGCTAGTGGAGGTGTCACTGAAGTCTACCATATAAGATCTGTTGAACATCATGACTGTGTCATAGCATGACAGTAGTCACCTGTACAGCTTCCACAGACATTGACACCACATCAGGCCACAGATACTGTACATTTCCCTTGCTGCTGTAGGACATCACCATTAGCTGTGCACCTCGTGTGTGTGGTACATCAATGACATGTGGGAAATGGTGAACTGACATGTCCGCTATGTGTGGACATGGTTGCCAGGCAGCTAAGACCCTGTTGTTGTTGTGCAGGGGTGTCATCTGTAGGTCCCCCAGTGACCTGTCACTTGACACAGCATGGTTTGGTGTGTATACACCACAGCATCGTGGGTCACAATCCACAGTTATGTCATGGGTATGCATGCAGTTATGGCTATGCAATGTGTACATATTATGCATTGTACAGCAATACAGATGCCTCAGGATGCCATGCAATGGCACAGTGTCTGTACTTCACACTGTATAGCAATGTAGGTGGCTCACACTACCCTTCCATGCTCATGCACATTTACTAAACATGCATTCTATCTGTAGGGCATACAGACAACACCGCAATGTGATGCCCATTACGATGCTGTACATGTGTTAGGACACCATTGTGTCAGACATGTATGAATGTTAATGCACACATCAGCAGATTACATGTCAAGGTCACATCAGCCATGTGTACTGTTATCCTGTTCTGGTCCACATGGTGTATCACGGGGATGCATGCATACTACCATGATTGTGTGAACTGCATGGCTACTGATATGACACCTGCTTGCTGTAGTGTGCACCCCAGGGAGGTATGCTTACTAACACTATTAATGTCTGAGCTGCATGCCCTCTGCTGTACCACAGGCATGCTGCATGCCATCTGTCAAATTACATGCATGGTGTGTCTGTGTGTGTCTGTGTGTGTGTGTGTGTGTGTGTGTGTGTGTGTGTGTGTGTGTGTGTGTGTGTGTGTGTGTGTGTCTGTGTGTGTGTGTGTGTCTGTGTGTGTGTGTGTGTGTGTCTGTGTGTGTGTGTGTGCGTGTCTGTGTGTGTGGGTGATGTAGGTGCGTTACCCTCCTGCAGTCCATCTGATGTTAGTGTCCCCACAGATACTAGCAGTGATGAACATATGCATGAGGTACAGGCAGGGTTGTCAGGGGCTGAATCTGTGCCAGTGGTTGCCATCCCAGCTATGCCCCCCTCTTCCCCGCACACAGTTCTGCTGCCAACACATACTGCATCACCAGTGGCCATAGAGGAAGGACAGTCAGCGTCTATTAGCGTGGAACAGGAACATGTGGTGGCTACAGAAGGTGTGTCTACATACCATGGTGTCAGTGTAATGACTGCAGATGTGCCACACAGGCATGTGGCCGGTGCTGCTCATAGGAGGACCTCTGGCAGACATACACCTGCAGGACAGAGCGCAGCAGCTGGTATCACCAGATGCATGTTCCAGACTGTAATGGCGGCACAGGCACTTGCTGAACAGCAGAGCAGAGAAGGGCAGAGGCTGCAGAGGGCTGCTATCCGTACCCTAAATGACAACAACCAGGCATTGGCAAATGCTCAACAGCAGATTGCTGATGTTCTGGACAGGTGATTGGGTGACATGGTCTGAATCCTTGACCGTGGCATGGCAAACCACGAGCGTGAGCTGCCTGTGCTGGAACATCTGGTAGGGGTGAGGCATAGGCCACGTGGACGTAGGCCAGCTACACCACCTAGTGCAGGTCAACATGTGCGTGCCACCTCACATGCCCGCTCCCATAGTGCCGGTAGCAGTAGCAGTGCAGCTGGTGCTGCACTGTCCACACCAGGACACAGAAGGCCAAGTGGACATGGCCCTGGACATTCCCAGTGGGGACATGGTTCCAATGGACATGTGTCGTCGGACAGTAGCAGATTTGTACCTCCGCCTGGTAGTGCCCGTGCAACCCCTGGCAGGCAAAGGTCACGGGGCCATGGCCGGACACAGTGAGCTGTACAACCTGGTCTGTACAATCTGGAGCTGTCAATAATACCCCATGTTGGCCTCACAAAAGGCAGAACTGTGTGCACACATACACGCACACAGCAAAGACATCTGTAGGGCACCACAACACCCACATGCATACTGAACAGACATGTCCAATCATATCACTGGCCCTTACCCATACACATGATGTTATCCATTGGTGCAGCCTATGCCCCTGGCAAACATTATCACCATGTGCATATGATGAATCCTGTGCCGCATCCCTGTCATCCACACCATCGGTGCAGGGACATGCTCAAATGGTCTAATACACAGGGTGAACAGAATAGTGAGAAGTGTATATTACATTAGTTGCATAAGAATAGTGAGAGACGTGTATATTACATTAGTTGTGTAAGAATAGTGAGAGAAGTGTATATTACATTAGTTGTGTGAGAATACTGAGAGACGTGTATATCACATTAGTTGTGTACTGTTGACACGCACCAGACATACCATGCAGTACAGGTTTAGCATGCATTGTTATATGTTTACAGTATGTGTCTCGGTAGCAACAGTAACAGAATGTTGGTTATGATGCCCTGGTTCCCTCCTTATGGTCTACTTGCATGTGCCTACAGGTAGCACTGTTTGCAGTCCCCCATGTGTAACTGTGGAGTACTCACAGGCACATATGGCAATATCAGCATGCTATACGTAGCCTCAGCCTGACTGTTGGAAAGTCTAACATACCACAGATGTCCACACATATACTGATCCAGAAGCATGTGGGCAGTTTATTAGGCTACAGTAGCTAGAGACGTGATATCCATACCAGGTCACATCACAGGTATGTTGACATGGTGCAGGGCTTGTAGACAGTGGTCTGGCCAATGATAATGCTAGAGGCCTCTTGATAGCATGAAGCCTCACTGTGTAGCAGTAATACCCTGTCACATTACAGGAACATGCTCACACTCACGGGGTCAACAACACTATAACGCACACCCCATAGTGTTGAGGTGAGGACCCTTGCCTATATCATCATCACCCTCACAGTACTGTGCACCCACATGATGCAACACAGGGAAAGAACATGTACAGGTAGCCAGTGCGGCTGAGACCGATGGCATCAATAGGGTAGTGGATTGCATCACCATGAGGGGTTAGGGATCCTGTGTGTTCTGTATGGTAGCATACACCCTCGCTCCATGCACCAGACAGCCATACATACCTACATACACACACACACACACACACACACACTGTGGAGACCACAAATGTCATACACATATGGACAGCTGATGTGTGTGATACACACACCTGCCTACGTCATGCTTTCCACAAAGCAGTATGTGCAGATCTCTACAACACTGTACAGGGGTGTGTAACAATTGGGATGTATTCCCCACCATATGTGGCATATATGGTCACACAAGCAAACACACATGGCAGTACTGTGAATGATACACCTGCTATATGATGATACGTCTGACAGACATGCAGCAGTATTGGCAGCATTATGTGTACCAATGCTACCTTCAGCAATTGTGCTGCTATATGCACACAGGAGAATGTAAGTGTTACAGGTGTCAGGTGATGTACTGTCAGTAACACCTGACCGCTGTGTAGTTTTCATGTCTCCACCGTCAAGTAACTGTAACATAGCGTACTGTTTGCACATGTAATGGTAGGATGGCGTGTGACACACCTGTGAGCCATCCCCGGCAAACATCCATCTACACAGGTGGATCACCACTTTATGTACACACATCCATCCATACCTGCTGTACATCCTACCATACTGTCAGTATGTCACCATATACAGGTGTCAATGATGGGGCTGCATTGCAAATGCATGTTGTAGTTAGGCACAGATGAGTTACTTACATCAGCTACTGCACATGCATGGTAGCTGCATGCACACTACAGATTGTACATGTGTGTTGGTCCTACATGCCTGTCATGTAGCCATGTTTGTATGCATTGCAATTGGTGGACATGTGTTGACATACATAACACATGGACTGTTGTATGATATGATGGGTGTCATGGGTAACTAGTACAGAGGGAATGTGTCCTTGGTCAACATTGCTACCTCATGTACTGTTAGCATTCAACAGCCATGGACCCACCTTCCATTTGAGTGTGTATGATTGCTGTAGCCACTTGTCTGCACGGAGGACAGCAAAAGCTATGCTATGTACATATGTGTTGTGTGTGTGGTCCATGCACATATCCACTGCAATTACATGTATGACATAGCCAAACATGTGTGTTTGTTGGTGTACAGTGACAGTCATCTGTCACAGCTGTGTAAGACCCGGGGCCCCTGGTATGTGTAGAGCCAACCTGGTTATGTACAGTGGTATCATTGCAATGCATAACACATGATGGAACCCTGTCAGTACATGTGTAGTCTGCACAGTTGCTGTAGACCTATGTACAGTCCACTGATCATGAGTCACACAGTGTTGTGTTAATGCATGGCTGTGTATTTCTGGTCCAATGTCATGGTGATGTCTGAGGGCTACATTGTAGATTGTGGTGTGTACCTCTGTGATCTGCACCCATGACATCTGTGATAGCTCCTGAGTGTGTACTGGTCAATACATGTGAGTGGCCTTCATGTACGTGGGGACATTAATACCATACTGTGCCCTTCCGTGTTTAGAATCCGTGTGCATGCAAGACGGCCCTTTGCAACTGCTAAGTGTGTGAGCATGCCCAGTATGCAGTTGTGTAGATGGACACGCAGTACATTCCAAACTGCGCCCTTCCATGTTTAGAATCCATGTGCATGCAAGGCGGCCCTTTGCAAGTGTGTGAGCATGCCCAGTACGCCGTTGTGTAGATGGACACACAGTACATTCCAAACTGCCCCCTTCAGTGTTAAAATCCATGTGCATGCAAGGCGGACCTTTGCAACCGCTAAGTGTGTGAGCATACCCAGTACACCGTTGTGTAGATGGACACACAGTATATTCCAAACAGACATGTGATACTACGCGTGTGGGCATGGCCATTGACATCCTGTATAGCGATGGTGGTCACCCAGGCAACAGATGTCCATT